>NW_022144107.1:0-28337 GCF_007565055.1 Rhinopithecus roxellana
CCTTGTAAGCTCAGCCCATTTGCTGCATTGGGAAGTAAAAGGACTGAGTTTTCTTCCAGCCTTCTTCAGTGAAGTGTCCTATATAGTCAGTGATTTACACACTGTGCCCTGCAGGAATGTTGGGGTCCTAACCAACCCATTGTTCACAAACAGCAAGTTCTGACTTGTTTTTAGAAGTAACTCCCTGTCATCAGTTCCCCACCGTCCCTTTCTTGTCCTGTGATCATCAGAGGCTCCCGTTTATGAGCCTTCTGGAGTCACAGAATCAGTGCGTACACTCACCAGCCCACATGGGCATCAGACTTGCCTCGTGACCTTGGCTCGGGTTATACTAAACAACTGGCCGAAAGGTAACTGCCAGAGGCGAGCTGGACAGAAGACACGATCCACAGCCGACACCAGGCGTGGCTTCAGCGGCCCCTGGAACCTGAGGGCGTGGGGCCCATGCCGGGCTCTGTGGGCAGGATGTGTGCAGGGGGCCGGCAGCTGCTTTGTGCCAGCACAAGTGGGACAGCTGCAATGAATGGGCCAAAGAGCCACCTCAACAAAGGCACACTGTGCCCAACTGCAAACACACGGCCTTGCTGCGGACAGCTGAGGAGCAGCAGCAGCGGCGGCAGCGGCAGTGGCAACAAGCGGGCCGCCCGGGCCCAGCTTCAGGCGGGAGGGAGGGAGGCGCGCCCCACCGTGCAGGGCAGCCCGCTGGCAGCGTTGGACAATGCCCAGTTCCAGCAGCTGCAAACCGCCGGCCAAAAGCGATCTGCACATGCAAGTGGTCAACCAGGGCTGCCGGACGCACAGGCTGTGCTCTCAGCGCGGTCAGAGTCAGGCACATGGATTTCCAAGGTCCCACCAGATGTGTCTGTAACGGGTACACAGGCAATTCTGCTGTGCTCCGGTTCTACTGCCTCCACTAGAATGCTTTCCAATCTGCTAAGGACCACCGATAGGACCCCAGCTATGGAGCTGTCAGCCTAAATATAGAACCCGGTTCCACGCGCTCCTCAATCGCTCCCCGCCCTCCAACTCTGCTTGACTCATTCTTGTTTCTTGCCCCGACACCAACGTCTCCAGGAGGAATGGGCGTCATAGACAGCTCCGCGCTTATTAACCCATCTTCCTGTCGCGTAGGGGGTGGTGGAAGTTGTTGGGATAAGGCACACAGATGCTCCACCACTGAAAGCGTCCTTTGATTGAATTGTATTAGTTCTCTCTCAATGGGTACTCCCCTTGCGCCCTGGGTGTTGCCGTGTTGTTTATAGTAACACCCAGCACTCAGCTCATCCATGATGAACTGTGTCAGAGAAAATTGGGTGGGCTCGAACATAATTTGATCACTAAGTGAATGTTTAAGAGGGGCTGATATACTATTGCTTAGTGATACTAACACACACACACACTCTCTCTCTCTCTCTCCCCACTAGATGTTTGAAATGAGAAAAGGAAAGGAAAAAAGATTTTTGACTTTTCCTAAGGACTGAGAAATAAATGTATGGGCAAGAGGTGTCTAGTCTACATATGGAGTTGCTAATATTATTCCACAACTAGTTTTTCTTATTCATTTTTGTCACTATTGTTCACACTTTATTTTAAGACCCCTCCCTCACCCTCCACCCACTGCCTTTTGTTCCCAGCCATACTGTGCAACAATCTGAAAGTTTCAGGAGCATCTTACTACCTCTATGCCTGTGTCTAGTTCACCCTCGGTAAGGAGTAGGTTAATGGTCTGTTGTTAGAACGCAGAGACACTAACACTTCTGCTCTTCAGAAGTTTTGGATGCAGAAGAGTGGGTTCCCAACAGTGAGAGCTAAGGGGTACTGCTCTTTCTTTCTTTCTTCTTTCTTTCTTTCTTTCTTTCTTTCTTTCTTCTTTCTTCTTTTCTTTTTCTTTCTCTTTTCTTTCTTTCTTTCTTTCTTTCTTTCTTTTCTTTCTTTTCTTTCTTTCTTTCTTTCTTCTTTCTTTTTTCTTTCTTTCTTTTCTTTTCTTTCTTTCTTTCTTTCTTTCT
The DNA here is from genome assembly GCF_007565055.1 of Rhinopithecus roxellana. Classification (NCBI taxonomy): domain Eukaryota; kingdom Metazoa; phylum Chordata; class Mammalia; order Primates; family Cercopithecidae; genus Rhinopithecus; species Rhinopithecus roxellana. Next base: position 2,007 of record NW_022144107.1, read on the forward strand.
CTTCTTTCTTTTCTTTCTCTCTTTCTCTCTTCCTTCTTTCTTCTTTTTCTTTCTTCTCCTCCTTCTCTCTCTCTTTCTTTCTTTCTCTCTCTCTCCCTCTCTCTTCCCTCCCTCCCTCCTCCTTCCTCCCTCCCTCCCTCCTTCCTTACCTTCCTCCTTCCCCTCCCTGCCTATCTACTTGGACTATGGAGTTAAAAAGTCAAGATGAAGGACTGAAACACAAAAACCTCACCACACTCTTCATAATGCTGAGTAGTCTTAACTCTGGAGTAATGAAAAGATGGGCACAAAAACGGTTTCTTTGAGCTCACTTCCTACAGCATAGACTGGCGAAGATTTTGCGTGCGCATGTGTGTAAGTGTTTCTGAAACAGGGACAATGACATTATTATTGTCTGATATTGTATTCCACATTCTAAAGCCAGTGACTTTGTCTCTTCTGATTGTTGCAAAGCTACTCCCAGCAAGGTTAAGTGCAGTCCTTTGACCTGTAGCATTGTGGGTGGCCTGAGTGGAGACCATGACCCAAGGTCTGCAGAAGGCGAAGGAATAAATAGGAAGGTAGGGGCCTGTGCTGAACTGAAGCTCAAAGCCCTCCAAAAAGAGGCCTCTGACCCATATTTCTTCCTCGGTTGATCAACCATGGACAGGGGATTTATGGGAAAATGTGTGGAAACCAAGCAGCCATTTTCCAGTTTTTCCTACCTATGGCCATGGCACAAGAATGGAGTGGGAGCAGCGATGTCCATAAATAGTCTGGCTTTGGTTTAGCAGAGACAATTCCTTTCACAATCACAGCTTTAGCATGTGCTAAAAAATGACAATGCCATCCAGTGTCAATCGTTCCAGAGAGACCCCTGATTCCTAGTTACAGCAATAAAACCTGGTGGGTGGTCGCTGCTACTGGTTGTCTTCATTATCATTTCATTGTGCTTTTGTGAGGCCTGGTGCACTTTGGAACTCTCAGGCATTTTTAAAGCCTTTCATGCATTGGAGTGGCTTGACATTCATATTTATGTATCTTGCTTGCATGGCAGCAGAATCGCTATTCTTAAGGTCCTCATCCTTTGTGCATTCAAGGTCACACCCCATTTACGTGGGAACCGTAATATACCCTGAGAACGTCAAGCATCGTAACTCAACTCTGCAATCCAGAGTCCCCTTGGGTGCTTCAAGCTCTGCCTCTCGATTCAAAGTGAAAGTGAAGCCTAGAATAAGCTTGTTGAATTAAGATAATTTGTGTTTACTTTAGAAACTTTAACAGGTTTACTTCGGAAACTTTTGAAGTTTTGTCATCTTTAAGACATATCCCTCTATGTTGCATTTTTAAGCAAACGTTGGCTTGTCTAAATCAGAAACCTGGGCATCACATCCAAGTCTCTTTCCCTCAGTCTCTCTATATAGTGGGTCATCCATTACATTCAATTCTATTGATGAAGCATCGTTTGATCTTCCACCTTCATCCTCATCCTAACCTCTAGTCTTGCTGCTCTCTAATCTGTCATCTACACTGATGCTACCGGAAAGAGGTCCCAATTCAGACCCCAAGAGAGGATTCTTGGATCTCGTGCAAGAAAGAATTCAGGGCCAGTCCATAGAGTGAAGTGAAAGCAAGTTTATTAAGAAAGTAGAGGAATAAAGAATGGCTACTCCACAGACAGAGCAACCCCCAGGGCTGCTGGTTGCCCACCTTTGTGGTTATTTCTGGATGATATGCTAAACGAGGGGTGGACTATTCATACCTCCCCTTTTTAGACCATTTAGGGTAACTTCCTGATGTTGTCATGGCATTTGTAAACTGTCATGAGGCTGGCAGGAGTGTAGCAGTGAGGATGACCAGAGGCCACTCTCATGACCATCCTGGGGTTCGTGGGATTTGGCCGGCTCCTTCACTGCAACCTGTTTTATCAGCAACGTCTTTATGACCTGTATCTTGTGCCGACCTCCTATTTCATCCTGTGACTTTGAATGGCTAACCATCTGGGAATGCAGTCCAGTAGGTTTCAGCCTTATTTCACCGAGCCCCTATTCAAGATGGAGTGTTCCCCTGGTTCAAACATCTCTGACACTGATGCCAAAGTCCATTTTCTGCAATATAAGCCTAATTATGCTGGGTTCCCCACAGCCTTCAGAGTAAATGGCAACATCCTTAGTAGCCTAGAAGAATCTTCATTGCTTGGTTTCTACCTCCCTCTTTCTCCCAGGAGTCCACACCCATGTTCCTTACAGCCAGGTGCCCAAAAGGGCCTTATTCCCTGACACATCCAAGCCTCAGCCTCCATTCCTCCTTGTTTGGGAGTGCATTTCTTCCCCCTCTTCTCTTGGCTAACTTCTATTTCTTCACGAAAACTCACCTTAAGTATATTCTGCTCCCAATGCCTTTCCTTTTGGAGCCCACCGGGGTTGAATTCGGCGCCCCTCCTCTACCCTGATCTGTGACCCTTGACATGCTCTGCACTCTGCCCAGTCGGCGTGGCCCCCGGATTGCCATTGTGGATTTGCTGGTCTCTGTTTCTCATGGACCATGAAGTCCTAGAGAGCAGGAACAGTCTCTTTTCTTTCTCTGCCTCCCTAGAGATTCCATAAGGCTGACCCACAGAGAATGGGTAAGTGATTGTTGGACACATATCAAATAACTGCTGCTAAATTACACATGAAATGATCCTTCAAGGTGGTAGTATAGATCAAGAGTCGGAACCCATTACAGTAATAAAATAGCTTCTTGTCATCCCTTGACATTATATAAGCAACAACTGAAATTCTAACCAGGAGCTCTGAGAGCTGCAGTCGGGAGGATTCCTGCTAGGGATGTCTCACTGCTTCTGATGGCTTAGGGTTTGTCAGGCCACTGTTTCCCTGGGCATATGTTGGTTTGTTTGCTTGCTTTTATGGTTTGTTTGTCATTTCCCTCATAAGGAGATGAGCCGTGGCATCAGGATCCTTCCTTTCTCCAAGGCCATCAGTGGTTCACGTGAGAATTTCATACCACATGGCAGAATCGTTCACAATGGAGCCCTCCACAGGCCAAAAGGAAATGGTATATTCAGGGCTTATCCTTTGCGTAGAAAGAACTCTGCATCGTTCACCAAAGCATTTTAAACCTGGGATTTAATCAGTTACTTTGTGAAAACTGAAATGGTGTCCTTCCCCCTTTCTGAGAGCGAATTTGAGATGAGACTGGGTGATATATTATGAGAAAAAAGGAGCAGAATGAATGGGGATGGCCTGAAGCTCAGGTGGGTAATTTCCCAGCATCTTCCCCATGCTGCTCCCTGGGGCGTCCCAGGTAAACTGTGCATTGGCTTCCGGCAGCCTTTCCCTGGTCTCTAGGTGGCCTTTGCTTAAGCATTACATGGATGTTTGCAAGATTATTCAAGTGATTTCCCACAATTTATTTCAAGCATTTACTGTAGGTGGCTTCAGAATTTTAAGTAGCATGTAAACTACAGACCACCTGCCTCAATGCACCATATCCAGCATCGGTTTTATATTCTAACAAGACGGGATAACGCACAGTTCTTGAACTGTTGCCAACTCTCCAGAAAGGCACTGGGTACATCGGAAATGCCTTCCGGGGGCCCTCCTAGCACTGTCCAGAGCATTTGTCCTTCAGAGCCTGGCCCCAGACCTGTTCCTCTCCCCGTAGCTGGGTGTACCAAAGACACTTCCTGATAACTGTTCCAGGACTCAACAATCGAAAATGAAAAAAATCAGAGAGTGTTTAAAGCCCGAGGATATAAAGTACTAAGGACTCTTCTAAAACCTGATTGTCCTTCTCCAGTGTGGTAAGCAGGCTCTGACTCACTTCCCTCCTAGATAGGATTTCCTCCTGTGTATACTCCCAGAGCAAAGAGATTCTTCGAATGCCTTTGCCATTACCCTCATTTCTTCAATTTGCATCTCTGAATATTCTTAGGCTGTGCTGAAGGGTGTTTCTAGCCACATGACACTATCTTTATAGCTTTTGGCATTATCCACATTGGTCTCTCCTCTGGGGTGGTCCCTGGGGGATGGGGGGGCCCCTCACCTTACGTAGGTGTCACCGGGCATGGACGTGGTTGTCTCATGTCTAGGGGTGCTCCATGGTCAGAGCAGAGCTCCCACATCCCAGGCAGGTCTGGAGCAACCCCCAAAACACAGCGGGCTCTTGTGCTTTCAGGAGGTATCAATGACATCTAGTGTCAGCCTGAACAAAAAGCTACCCTTTGGAAAGAGAGCGAACCAATTTGTACGAGCTCACAGAACTCTCTCCACTAATCATGCACTTTGATTAAGTGTTCTCACATGATCAATGCTGAGTGAAACTTTAGACCTTACTAACGGCTCTCAAAAAGGCAAGTCCCTGTGCTCCAAACACCTGTTCTTGCCAATGAATCATCACGAAATGCAAAATCAGTCCTCTGCAGATATTGATGGCCTCATAATATTTTTGCCCTAGCCTTGTAGGGCAGTGCATTGGGCGCTGCTTGATGTTTTCATGAGTGTGAGTATTGCTGATGCTGATAATTACATTCAAGAGGAGCATTCATTGGATTAAACCTTACAAGGTTTTTGTATGGTAGATGGGAAGAAACATAATCTTAGCTTTTAGCCTGTGAGCTATTATAATCTTACATTACCATTGAGGGAGATAAAGAGCAAACATGAAAAGCCAAACAAACAAATGCTATCATTTCAAGCATGTCTAAGTACCCTGAGGAGATAAAATAGGGCCCTTATATAAGACAGGGAACCTGGGGACTGAGAAGGAAGACAGGGCACTGCTTAACCAACGTGAGGAAGGCATGCATCTCTGAGGAGATGCCAGAATGATAGCCAGGAGGCACACAAATGCCTGGGGAAAGAGTGCCCCAAACAGCAGGATAGCAGGTACAATGGTGTTAAGACAAAATGGCTGTGGCTAAGTGGACAGTATGATTGGAGTGTAGAGGGCAAAAGGGAAAAGGGTCCCTGATTAGGTGAGAGGAGAATGCAGAAGCCAGAGCATGGGAGGCCATTTTGAATTTTATTTTAAGCATCATTAAAAGACATCAGCAAACTTTAGGCAGGGGAGTGACATCATCTGATTTATGCTTTAGAAAAAATCACTCCATCTGCCCTGTGTAAGATGGTCTGTAGGATGCAATGGGGAGACGAAAACAGGTTGGGAGCAATAGTTCATGGGAGAAATTATGGGACCTGGGGCCTGGTTGCTGCAGTTGAGATGGTGAGCTGTGGTCAGCTTGGGGATATACTTTGCAAGTAGTGTGGACAGGATGTACTCATGTATTGGATGTAGACTCCAAGGGAAGGAGAAGAATCAGTAATGACTCCAAGCATTTTAGTCTGAGCAGTTGGGTGGACAATGATGCCACGTACTGAAAAGGGGGAAGCTCAGCTGGGATAGGAGGAAGTGATCTGAGGGCAGAAAAAGATGAAAGTTTCAACATTGACACTGTCAGTTGTTGGGTGCCTCACTTAGTTATCTAAGCAAGGATTCTTAGATGAGTATTTGAATCTGGAGCTCAAAGACATGTCAGGGCTGGATAAATAAATGTGATGGTCAACAGCAATGAAATTTGTCTTAAGTCTATGGGACTGGATGAGATCATCTTGGAAGGATGTAGATAGATTAGAAAATCAAGAACGGAGTCCCAGGATACCCCAACATTTAGAGAAAAGTGACGAGGAGGCGCCATCAGGGGAGCTTAACATAGAACCAGTGACGTAGAATAAGAACAGCTTCCACCTGAGAGAGCCGCAGGGCCAGCAGGTCTTACGGCACCTCCAGGGGTTAAAGAGCAGGGAGGGAATGGATGGGAACTTTTAGATGGGGAAAGAGAAGAGGATAGGAGAGGAGAGGAGAGGCAAGTTTCTCAGTGTCTGCTAAACCATCTCGGTGGAGTAGCTGGGGCATATTCTGACTTTTTGCTCCGGTCTCATTGGGACTGTCTATCTGGGAGACACAAACCTTCACAACACTCCACAGTGTTGCTTGCTCCACCTTTCTTGTGTGTGTGGGTTCTGGGACTAGGGACCAGCAGTGTCAGCCCCCTCAACTCACCATCAAGATGAAACATCAAGAGATCAAAGGGCCCTGAGAGATTTTTCATTTTAAACCATGCCACAGGCCTGCTACAAAATGCTGCAATGTGAAACTCAACATACTATTTTAAAATCCCAACCAATGCTGTCACCAAGGAAGAGAATCACCCAACGGGATGCTGGGGGCTCGGACAGCCACTCTCTGACCAGACCCCTGTCTGGAAACTGATTCTAATCACCATAACTCAAATATCACATTTTCCAAGAGTTCCATATAAAAAAGAAGAAACCCAGAACCTATTAGGTTTGAGGTTGAGAAGTTGAATGTTCTAGATGGTTCCGGGCCTATTTAGCAAAGGAGATATGTTATTCTTCAAAACTATCCCCCCTTATTATTTTGTACAGTTTTGTTTTGTTTTGTTTTGTTTTGTTTTGTTTTGTTTTGTTTTGAGAGAGGGTCTCGCACTGTCACCCAGGCTGGAGTGCGGTACTGCAATCATGGCTCACTGTAGCCTCGACTTCCTGGGCTAAAGCCATCCTCCCATCTCAGCCTCCCGAGTAGCTGGGAATGCAGGTGCACAACCACACATGGCTAATTTTTATTTTTATTTATAAAAATTATTTAAAATAATATTTATTTATATTTTGTAGGGACAAGGTTTCTCCATATTACCAAGGCTGGTCTTGAACTCCTGGGCTCAAGCGATCCTCTCACCGTGGCCTCCCAAAGCACTGAGGTTACAGGCATAAGCCACTGCACCAGGCCTGTAGTATTTTTGTTAGAATGGTAATAGTCACAACTCATGCCTCAATGAGGAATCTCACGGTCATTGTGCCTGGATTCTAATATCTGTGATAATAATGATGTGAAACTAGCTACATTTCATTAATAAGTTGTCACAACAAGTCCAGAAGGTCTTAACATATCCAGAAGATTTTAAGCTGACATAACATTTTCAACGGACAGAAACCAAGTGGCAGAATTTTTGAGGAAGTATTTATTCCTAGGTGGAGTATACAAAGAGTTAGTATAAGGGAAATAGCTTATTATATTATATTATATTATATTATATTATATTATCATTTTTCGTAGCAAAATATTATAAAAATATTCTACTTATACTGATGATATTAGTAAAAAATAGACTTCAAATGAAAGTGATTTCAATAGTATAATTGAGCATATATACTAATTGGATCTGTTTTCTCAGTTAAACCGATGGATGCATACAGACAAATGACCAATTTAGTCAAACATTTAACTAAAAAGAAAAGAAAAGGAATTTCTGGTTGTTTGAGTGAAAGTATTTGGTTACTTGAGTCCAAACAAGCGCATCAGCATGGTGGAAGTGTCTGCTTACTCAATAAAGATTAAAAAAAAAAAAAACTTTAGTTTACATTAATTAGATTAGACTTATTTAGACTAATGAGTGGGAGTTTGATGATGTTGAATGTCAGCTTACTAGCACAAACTTCTGCTACTAGAGAAAGTGAAGGATATCAGAACTGGGAACCAATAGAAAAGTAATGGCCACTTGACATTTGTAATGATTTTTTAAAAAGAAGAGTCCATGATGTTAACTAAGTAGTGTGATCTGAGAACAGTGTTCTTCTGCCCAAGGTTATCATGGATATGAAAATCTAAGAGAGCTCAGGTGACAAGACAAATGCCATATTACCTATTTTCCCCATTAGTCATGTTTCCGTGGCAGTGATGGGATCTTATAGTTCTTTTGTGTTTTTTGTCACATGTGCAAGAATAACAAGAGTGAATATTCGTATTTGCTTGACAGAACCCTTTTCTATGTGTGGGTCTATTAGAACTTAATTTTCTCAATCTGTCTGGAAGTTTTCAGCTCGAGTAAAGAGATTACTTTGGTGAGTAAAAGAGGTATGAAATCGACCGTTTGATAAATTCAGGGGAAGAAATTATTTTCCATGTTCCACAGGTAAATTTCAAACAGAAGAGCATTTAAAAAGCTATTGGAATTTAGACGTGAAGTAAAAACCTGTGTAAGTACGTCTAGGAAAACCCAGCTTTTGGGGATTTGAAATAGAATTGCATTTATCTCTTTTTTTTTTTTTTTTTTTTTTTTTTTTTTGAGACAGAATCTCGCCCTGTCATCCAGGCTGGAGTGCAGTGGCACGATCTTGGCTCACTGCAGCCTCTGCCTCTTGGGTTCAGCTATTCTCCTGCCTCAGCCTCCTGAGTAGCTAGGACTACAGGCGCACACCACCACGCTCAGCTAATTTATTGTATTTTTAGTAGAGACAGAGTTTCACCATGTGGGCCAGGATGGTCTTGATCTTCTGACCTCATGATCCACCCACCTCAGCCTCCCGAAGTGCTGGGATTATAGGCGTGAGCCACCATGCCAAGCCCCATTTATCATTCTTAATTGCACAAAAAGGTATTATAAGCCTTGATTACCTGTCTGAATTCTTCCTGTTTTCTTAGCAATATCTGCTGTAGTATTTTTTTTTCAATCCCAAATAGAGCTTGTGAAATAACTTTGTTCACTTAGTTGACATGTAAGGTTTTGATATCTGAATGCAGCTTCAACCTCCTGGGTTCAAGTGATCCTCCCACCTCAGCCTCCTGAGTAGCTGGGACCACAAGGCGCAAGCCACTGTGCCCAGTTAATTTTTTAAATCTTTTGTAGAGACAGGGTCTCACTACATTGCCCAGGTTGGTCTCAAACTCCTGGACTCAAGTGATCCTTCCACCTCAGACTCCTAAAGTGCTGGAATTACAGGCGTGGCCTGAATGTATTCTTGTTATCATCATCTCTTTCTTATTGGAAGGCACACAGAAACAATAAAGTAATGGTTGTCTATTCCAGCTTGGCTTCACAGCATGAAGAGGCAGCAAGTCCACCCAAATAAGACATATACAGATTGAAATCCTATGGTTTCTTCACCTATTAAATGGGGAAGATAATTCCTGAGTCAGAGGTTTTGTTGAAGATCACCTAAGATAAAGCATGCCCAGTCCCTAACACATAGAAAGTGTTTAATAAATGTTAATATCATCATTATGATCTAAAACCAAGTTATGTTCTATCATAACAACCTTCTAATGGGTTCCCTGCTTCTATTCTTACTCCTCTACCCAGTAGTCAAAGTGACCTTTTTTAAATATGTAAATTAATATTGTAATTCTCCTACTTAAAACTACTTTTTATTTTTATTTTATTTTTTTTATTTTTTTATTTTTTATTTATTTTTTTTTTTGAAGCGGAGTCTCGCTCTGTCACCCGGGCTGGAGTGCAGTGGCCGGATCTCAGCTCACTGCAAGCTCCGCCTCCCGGGTTTACACCATTCTCCTGCCTCAGCCTCCCGAGTAGCTGGGACTACAGGCGCCCGCCACCTCGCCCAGCTAGTTTTTTGTATTTTTTTTAGTAGAGACGGGGTTTCACCGTGTTAGCCAGGATGGTCTCGATCTCCTGACCTCGTGATCCGCCTGTCTCGGCCTCCCAAAGTGCTGGGATTACAGGCTTGAGCCACCGCGCCCGGCCCTCCTACTTAAAACTACTAATGGCTTCCCATTGCTCTTAGAATCAACTCCAAGTCTTTACCCGTGATCCACAATGATGCAGCATGCGCTATGTGACCTAGTCCCTGCCGAGTTCTCCATCAGAGTCCTCACCACTCTTCTCCTAGAGCTCTAGTGTCATATCTAATGTCTTTTCTCACCTCACATGTGCAAAGACTGTTCCCCAGTACTGCCTTTGCCTTGGTTACTTCCTCTTCTAGGCCTTCCTAGATCATAGCTGGATCTTTTCTGTAGTTTCGGTCTTAGATCTAATGTCATTTCCTTGAGCGATCTTTCCCAATCAATCTCTTCCTCCACCCCCAGCATAACTGAGGCGTAACTGACAAATAAAAAGTATATATACGTATATATACAAGGTGTATAACGTGATATTTTGATATATGCATACATTGTGAAATCAATTGAATCAATGTATTTATCACCTCACACAGTTACCTTGTGTGTGTGTGTGTGTGTGTGTGTGTGTGTGTGTGGTAAGAATACTTAAGATCTGCTCCTTTAGCGAGTGTTAAGTATGCAATATAGGCCAGGCGCGGTGGCTCAAGCCTGTAATCCCAGCACTTTGGGAGGCCAAGACGGGCGGATCACGAGGTCAGGAGATCGAGACCATCCTGGCTAACACAGTGAAACCCCGTCTCTACTAAAAAAATACAAAAAAAACTAGCCGGGCGAGGTGGCGGGCGCCTGTAGTCTCAGCTACTCGGGAGGCTGAGGCAGGAGAATGGCGTGAACCCGGGAGGCGGAGCTTGCAGTGAGCTGAGATCCGGCCACTGCACTCCAGCCTGGGCCACAGAGCAAGACTCCGTCTCAAAAAAAAAAAAAAAAAAAAACAAAGTATGCAATGCAATATATTATTATTACCTATAGTCGCCATAGTATACATTAGGTCTCCAGGACTTATTCAGTTTATAACTACAAGTTTGTACCCTTTGACAAACGTCTCCCTATTTTCCCCACTCCCCAATGATTGATAATCACCCTCCTACTCAGTTTCTCTGAGTAAGACTCTTTTAGATTCTACATAGAGGAGAGATTGTGCAGTATTTATCTTTCTGTGTCTGGCTTATTTCACTTAGTATAATGATCTCCAAGTTCATTCATGTTGTTGCAAATGGCAGGATTACATCTTTTTCAAGGCTGAATAATATTTCATTGTGCATGTGTATGTGTGTGTATGTATATATATACACACACACATATACATATATGTATATATGTGAATGTGTATGCGTGTGTGTGTATATATATATACACACACACACATACACACACACACATAACACACATGAGCTACAACACCATTTTTGCCAAATGGGAAATATATTTAAATTATGGAGTCTGTGTCTGCCTAAAAATAAATTGTTATCTTTTCTGGTCGATGTATATGTCCAGGATATGGACATAGACACACATCGCATTTCTTCCTCTATTCATCCATTGACAATTAGGTTGGGTCTATATTTTGGCTATTGTGAATAATGCTGCAATGAAAATAACAGTGCAAATATCTCTTCAAAACAGTGATTTTATCTCCTTTGTATACATACCCAGAAATATTACCAGTCTTAAATAGCTCTCTTCTTACCCCACAAACATCTTTATCAAATCACTGTTTCAGTTTTCTAACAGCACTATCACTATCTAAAATTATCTTGTTAACTGACTTGATAATTGTTTTATTTCCCAGTATCCCCTAGTGGAAAGTAAACCCCATGAGAGCAGGATTTTGTGTTTAACAAAAAATAGGTATTCAATAAATAGCTGTTAATAAAAGAATCAGGAAGAGGGTGAATGCACTCAAGAAATACCACGAAATACATAATAATCTTTAGAACACAATAAATTATATTTTCTTTAAGGTATAGGGGTGTGTGTGTGTGCGTGTGAGTGGCATAGAATTTTAGAGTTGATCAAAGTGATAAACAAAATCAACGGTGATAGAGTGTCGTAATTCTAAGAAAACTGGAAAGCCCTTCCCAAGAGGCCAGAGTCTCAGGGAACATTAATGGGAGTGATCTGGCTTTAATGTGTATGCTCGGTTCAGAGTAAATTAAGACTTTATGTCCAACCTTCTCTCTAGCCATGCTGTAATCTCATACTCACATGGACAGTGAAAGGGTACAGGGGAGAGGGCAACCGGAATTTCCTTGTGCATGTTCATTTCCTCAGGGTCTGATTCACTTAAAAGACAAAAGAAATAGGAGGTTTTATTGATCTGAGGAAGCCTGAGCTCTCCAGTGTTTTTGTCTTTCCAGGTAACCACACAGCCTCATCCTGGGGAAAGGAGAAGTGGTAACACGTAACTGGCCACCTTCCAAGCTCCTTAGAATAGAAGTTCATGGGAGGAAGCATCCACATGTGGACTGGTATCTTCAGAATGCTGCGCCTCCCGCCCCCAAACACACTGACCTCTGCCTTTTCAAAGGCAAAATTTGATCCATTAATGTTCTCCAGTGTTGGTTTCATAAAGCATTTGGATGGGCCCTTCTTCACAAATGAATAAAAATGAGTAAAGTCCTCAGAATCAAAGGAAAGCCAGGACTGGCTTCCAGAAGCACGAGGCAACCCAGAGAGTCCATCTGCAGCCAAACCATGCAACAGACCCAGCCACAGCTTAGAGGCTGGCAACAAGTCTGCCTGCAGGATCTGCCAAGGAACCAGATGCTGTTGCTTCCAAAGCTTGGCATCAGGGCCCCTGATTGCCATCCAACAAAGAGGAAAAATAGGAATGATATAATGTGGTGGGATAAAACACATCCCACCTCAACCTTTTTTATTACTCACTGAAAAAAATATGGAAGATATTTATGGGAAAGTACCAATGTTTTTGGAAATATTGTACATACATTAGCTACAACACCATTTTTGCCAAATGGGAAATATATTTAAATTATGCAGGCTGCGTCTGTCTAAAAATAAATTGTCATCTTTTCTGATCAATGTATATGTCCAGGATATGGAAATGACTCTGCTAATTGAGGATGCTGTCAACCAGTGCACTTGTAAGTTACCAGGAAGTAAAGTTGTGAAGAAGTCAGTCTGTGTATGTGCATAAAATAGCAATTAATGTTGTTGTAATAGAAAGTGAGTTTAAGGAAGATTGGGCTTTGAAAAAGAAGAACTATCCAGTGAAGGTGGAGTGTTGAATTTCATGGTTCTGCAAAGTATTAGGAGTTCTGTGAGGTTGGATGAGATAAGATGTTTATGAAAAAGTAGAATGTAGTGAAGAGCAGTGCGTGCCAAGGCTCCAGGGCGGTATTAATAACCCACTATATGTGACAAAGTACTGTGCAGAGTACTGGTATGTATTGAAAATTCATTGTCATTTCTCTTCCTCTGGGTTTGAAATAAGCAAATTCCTGTCACTCTGATACTTGTGAAATTTCCATTGTTTTGACAGTGACTCAGGATTCTCCACCTAAAAATTGGAAAAATAAGGTGGCATAAGTGATTGCCTCTTCGTTGTCAGATGAGATGAGGGGTCTGACTGATACCAGCATGCTTCTGCTTTTCCCTGGATCCACACTCACCTGAGATTCCACTCTCGAAGTCACCGCAGGCTTCGGCGGTGCCACGAGAGTCGATTCCAGGAGGCTTCACCTAAAATCCATATCACTTCAGCACATGATCACAGGCAAATTTGTCATCTTAGCTCACTGATAGGCATTTGAAAACAGGAGGCAATCTGTGAGTGACCAAGGAGACTGTGAGGGCTTTGCACAAGTCAAGCCTAGAGCCTGTGACCGATGAGGAGTTGAGGGGACAATGCTGTGATCAAGGTGGGACACCTGGAAAAACGTCCCCCTCTTCACTGCTTTGCCAGGTTGGTGCATTATTGCATATTCTGTCTCAAAACTGAGAATCTAGCACAAATACCTTAAAAATAAGTTTGTGGTCTAAAATGCGTTTGCTTTGTAAGTCACCCATTTAAATGTGAACAGTTGCAATACAAATATTATTTCTTAACCCCAGATCCTTGGGTTCCTCATATGAATTAAAAAAAAAAAAAAAAAAGACAATCAATTTGAATAGTATACAAAGATCATTTCAGAAAGGAATGATGAGATTTAAAATTTTTTATTTTTATTTTCTGTATTTCATACAACTCCCACACTTCACAGAAAGAAATGTGTTTGAAAAAAACTATATAGCATTTTCATGTAGAACTTCCCAAAGATCTTAAGTCCCTGGACCCTGTTTCAGAGAAAAGTATTGCCTTAAAGGGCAGCCTGAAAGGCCTGGGTTCAATTGCCTGCCCCTCATGGAACCAGTGTAACGCACACAGACACAAACACTTGTCCCCAAGAGCCCACACACACTTCAAATAAAGACACAGAGAGAGATGAGTAGACCCTTCTTGGTTTTCAGGTCTTGAAAAAACAAACTACCAGGGCCTTCTTCGGCTTAATAGCTCTGAGGATGCCGATTGCTGGAACAAGGCAAGATTATACTGATCTCTTACAGGTAAGAGCAATTGAGACAATGTTTTATCCACAATTTGACCTTCTTATTATCTCCACCACCTCGCATTAGTCCCTCCAAAAGGAGGAGAAGCGTTTTCTATTATAACACTGGCCAGCAAAACCAGAGGTTTACAAAAATATATTTTTAGTACATTCCCAAATTGGAGCAGAAGGTCAGGTCTAGCTCAGGTTAAAAACGTTATGATATAAACACAAATTCATCTTTGTTCCAGTCAGCAGATCATACATTCCAGAGTGGCAGGCAAGGACCATGATTTGTGTCACTGCAGAGAATGATAAATCACTGTGGAAGACATAACAACCAGAATCGTCGCCACCATGTCATAGATCATGATGCACCCCGATCTTTTCCAAACGTTATTTACAGTTATCATGGTTGAGGACAGCAAAGCACAAATGGATATTAATCTTTGCTCTCCCAGGGCTCGGCCGACTCAGGGTTCCTGTCTCTCAGACTCTGCCTATCATTTTCAGCAATGTGATAAGCTCTAGTTATGTGCAGTCTGTCCAAAAGGGATCAAATATAAATATTTCCAAAAAGAAAGAGTGTTTCAAACCCCATCAATCAAAGCCTTTGAGAACTCTCTTACTGTAGCATTCTGGAAAGGACTGCGATGTGAGAATTTGTTCCAGAAAGGAGCTACTGAAGTAAATGAATGAGGCCACGTTATAGAAAGAGGAGGGAGGTAGGGGTGAGGGTGGGAGGCTGGGCAGAGCTGGCCCCCAGGAAGCTGGAGCAAAGCAGCTTACCTAACCCACAACCCTGGCGCATGAACTGGAGACCTTTGCTTTAATGCCTGTAATAGAGCTGCTATTTTATCTTTATATACCTTCAGCTTTCCAACTGTACGAATTAAAGAGATGCCTGTTCCCCTGACATCCAACATATGACCTTAGGTTAGAACTATGTTCACACCTTCTCAGTCCTAGCCCCTGTCACTTTTGGAGGTCCCAATCTCACTCGATATCACACGTATTAAAATCTACTTACATCCCGCATTAAATATAGAGGGTACTTCTTTTGCTATAAAAATAAATTTTAAAATTATAATTTTGCTTTCGAAATTTTTGGCTATGAATAATTTAAATCATGATTGGCAGTGGTTTCCTGGCAGTTCTTGTGCCTACTTAGGAATTCTTGCCTGCAAGAGAGAAAAATCTATACATTGTTTTCAAGTGCGGTGTCATTTTTATTAATACTAAATTTAGCAATTAAGATCGCCATAATGCCATTTCTGCAAATAAAATATTTATTAATTTCAATTGTATAGTTTTCTTTTGGGGCCAATAAACGTTTCAATTCTCAAATAATTTCATAGGTCCCTCAATACCTTGTTGCCTAACGGCTGCAATCAGCGGTCCCAAGTCCTGAAGAAGCATTGTGTGTTGGGAGAGGATCCCATTCATTAGACCCTGCATTCCTGTGACCTAAGTTCCCCCCCTCCACCCCCCTCTCCCCGGCTATCTGGTATCTCTGTATTTCCCTCACAATAGAGCGCACAAAACTCATTTAGGTGCCCAAGGAAGCTGTCCTGTGGTGGAGGGAGCATCAGGGCAGTCCACAGGCCACAGTCCACAGTCCACAGTCCACAGTAGTGGTCTGTTGCAAGGATGATTCCAAAGACTCAAAGAATAAGACCGTCCCCTTTATGTGCTCCCAATTCCTGATCTCCTTTTCAATAGACCTTTAACCCTTGCGATGACAGTCTGTCCTGACAAAGGCCCTATCCTTTCCCTTTCGAGACCCAAGGCATGCTTTTGAAACTACGTTCTATTGGTTCAGCAGTAAGTTTCCTTAGGAGTTAGGCCCTAGGTAGACCCTTTCCAACATTTCTAACCGTGATAGAAACTGAGAGAATATGCAAATACCTCCTCCTCAGCTCAATTTGGGGAGAGTGTGTATATGTGTGGGGGGAGTGTCTCCCTGATTTATCTCCCTGCTTTCATCTGCTTTCAGACCAGTGCAGAGAGATACAGCCTGTGAGGTATATTTTAACTATTCCTTCAGTTAAAATAGGCAGGACTAAGAATTCTTTTTTCTGCCTTTTTCTTATCTTTGATTACACTGGTGGGGTTCTTTGTCCCCTTCTGTGCTGTGGAGGTGCCCTCTTGGATCAGCCCCCTCCTTCCTGCCTTGGGCAGTCCCTTTAGACTGTGACTCCGACCCTGCAGGTTTGCCCCTCAGATCATCCAGAGTTGCACAAATCACATCTTGGCTTTACATCACTCTCCACCCTCTGCGCATCGCTCTACCTTCTGTGCGTCACTCTACCCTCTGCGCATCACCCACACTCAGTCCAGCAGAAATCTCAGCATGAATAACCACACCATGACAAGATCTCCTTTCACAGAGCTTGGTTTACAAAGACCAAATCACAGGTAGCATTTTAAAGGCAACCCTCCATCATTTCTACTATGACTTCTAAAATACTCAAGACAACAGTTTTATATTTTACTTTCTCTTAGCTTCTTGCTACCTTCCTGGTCATTCCTAGTAAGTTTCTTGGTCCAGCTGTTACTTTCTCCCAGAGACCCCTCCTAACACCCTGTTCACAATCACCACAGTCACCGCTACCTTCCCGTATTCCTGCTCCTAACTTACCTTCCCATATTCCTGCTCCTAACTTACCTTCCCGTATTCCTGCTCCTAACTTTGGTCTGTTTTTTTTTTCCTCTTTAAATAACTTGCCACCTTTTAACCTACAATGTAATTTACTTACTTATTATAATGTTGTAATGCATATTTTTAAAGTCCCCTCGCCAGAATGTAAGATTTATAAGAACAGGAATTTTTGTCCGTTTACTCTCTGATACAGAACAAACATCTAGAGCATTTCATGGCACATAGTAGATACTCAACAAATATTTGTTGAACAAATAAATGAATGATACTTCTTCCAGCCCTGAAGTCAGGGTCTTAGGTAAAAACCTCTCCTAGCTGGTGCTGTAGTTTCCTGACTAAATACTACCATTTACAAACGTATTCAAGATGTCTCATCTGAAAGTTTTCTGAAAACTCGTAGATCCTTTTCTTCCTGGTCAGATCCTTACAGTGCAGCCATCTCATTAGTTGTGTGAACACTGCAGATGACAGAACGGTTATCATCCAGTCAGGGCTTAGGGATGTGTGGTACAGAAATGGAATTCCTTGTGTCTCAGAAGCCTTGTGTCTTGAACAAGCATAGCCAATAGGCCTCCCACATCACCAGAACGTGTCTTTGTTTAATTGCGAGTTCACTAAGAACAGGACTGAACATGACAAATGTAATGATACATTGATTTTGTCAAAATGCTCTTCTACAGTGCACCACAAGCAAGTTACAACTATACCTATGAAAGAGAAGTCAAACCTGAAGAGACGAAATGTGGGAAAGATTCCATCTGCTTTCACTTTGCTTCAAAGGCAGAACTTAAACCAATAGGAAGATACCTCAGGAAGGTGTTGGAGTACGAGGAATAACATTCTTACAATTAGACCTATTCAGACACGAAATGGTTGCTTTGCATCTGGACGTCTCTGGTCCCTGGAAGAGTCACTTGGGAGCTGAGTCACCAGTCAGGGACACTCTGAAGAGCTTTCCCAAAATGAGTGAAGGGTCAGATAGAGCAATCTTACAGGACCAAGACTCTATGAGACCACGGATTATAATGACTCAGTTCCTTGATAGCCACACTCCTACTCTCTGTTTCTAAGAGTTCGACTCTTTTAGATTCTGCATAGAAGAGAGATCATGAAGTATTTTCTTTCTGTACCTGATTATTTCACTGAGTATAATATCCTTCAGGTTCATTCATGTTGCAAATGGCAGGATTTCCTATTCCTGGTCCTCTCCTCTTCTCTGAAAACCAGGAATATTACCTTAGCCAGGAGATGAGTAAACTGAGGCATGAGAAAACTGAGCAGATGACCCGAATTTTCACGGTGAAAACTCATGAAAAGAGCATCTGTATTTCTGAAATTCCATCTTTCCTTCACATCAGATATAATCAGCTTTCAAAGTGAAACGTATCATCAAACATGAAGGGCAAGGCAGAAATGTTTCCATATTCCTTCTACTCAGATGAAGCAGAATCAGCTCCTTGCCTTCAAAATTCACTTCATAGGATCCAAAATGAAGTTGAAGTAACCTAATGGGAATATGTGCAACTTTTTTTTTTTTTTTTTTTTTTTTTTATGAGACGCTCTGTCACTCAAGCTGGAATGCAGTGGCACCATCTTGGCTCACTGCAATTTCCGCCTCCTGGGTTCAAGTGATTCTCCTGTCTCAGCCTCTCGAGTAGCTCGGATTACAGGCACGCACTACCACATCTGGCTTATTTTTGTGTTTTTAGTAGAGATGGTGTTTCACCATGTTTGGCCGGGTTGGTCCTCGAGACTCCAGGCCTCAAGTGAATCCACCTGCCTTGGCCTCCAAAGTGCTGGGATTACAGGTGGTGAGCTACTGCCTCAGCCCACCACCATTTTTTAATTGCCTCTCAGAGTAGTCAAAAACATTCCAAAAGGGAGAAGATAGGGAACAGATAAAGTGAGTGCCAGAGGGGTTCGCAGGAGCAGCATAGACTCATAGGCTGAAAGCCTGAAGAACACTGCCTCTGGGCGTGAGATGACTTAAAAACTTAAAGCACTGTCCAGGCACAGTGGCTCCGCTTGCAATCCCAGCACTTTGGAAGGCAGAGGCCGGTGGATCATGAGGTCAGGAGTTTGAGGACCAACCTGGCCAACATGGTCAAAACCTTGTCTCTACCAAGAATACAAAATTATCCCAGGCCTGGTGGTTGGCCGCTTGTAATCTCAGCTTAATCATGAGGCATGAGAAATCACTTGAACCCAGGAGGCAGAGGTTTGCAGTGAGCTAAGATCCCACCACTGCACTCCAGCTGGGCAACGGAGGGGACTCCGTCTCAAAAAAAGAAAGTAACCATTTTGCAACCCCTGAAGAAATAACTGACTTTAGGTAAAGACAGTCAAAAACTTTAAGTTATAGCCAATATCACTAGCATGATGCTTCTCAGATAGATGCTCTCAACATAGTTACCATCAGCACCCTTCCCCCCTAAGCTCTGAGGAGTCATTCAATGGTTTGTGTTGAGCTTATCTGTAAAGCTAGACCTTGTGTCCCCATTAAAAGGTACATCTAAGGAATCTGATAATCAGCTTCAAAACACCCAAAGACTACAGCTGTGGCCACTGCTCACCTCCCTGCTCCCGGATGGAGGGACGAGGGCGGGAAGATTTGAGGGGAGCTGTGTGTCTTCCAGGCTCGAGAATTCTTAATCACCTCACGATGGGAAAAACAGGAAGTTGGCAGAGGCTGGAATGGTGTAGATTTTAGTTTCAGAATGGAAGGGGCGATACAGTTTATTACTCTTTACATGCTAGATATTTTCAAGTGAGCCAAACACCATGAGACTAGGAGCCCCTTTGGAGATTTTATTAGGAAATCTTGAGTCTTAAGAGTTGAAAGATCATTTTTCTTATGAAGAAGAGAGGATATCACCTATCAGGAAGCGTGGAATTCTAAAGACAAAATGATGCCATTAGAGAAAATTAACACGGTTTGAAGGTTAGCCCACCAAGAATCCTGAGATTCCAAACTTGGAAACTCATAGAAGCCATCATTGCAGGGTCTTAGTGCATTTTCCCTCTACTGAACACACTGCTGGTGTTGAGTACAAGGCTTCTTGCGTTTATCACCACATCTCTCTGAATGCTCCTTCTTCCACTTGTCCTTGGGCTGGGTTGTAACATGGTCAGGACACCTTCAAACTGTGGACTGAGTTTTTATAAACCTGTTTGCCAGCGAGGGGATGAGAAGGGTGGTTCCGGGGAATAACTATTTATCCATTTTAGTTATTTAATCAACTGTAATCTGAACCCTTCTAAAATTAAGGAGAGGTTTGCTGAAGGTCACTGGAAAGCTGACATGCATTACCTCTGCCTCATCATTGGACATCACACCTCATTTGTAATTCTTCATGAGCTGTAAGGCATTGAGTGTGAGGGTGAGGGTTATCTCTCTTTACTGTTTCTTTCCTCAAATAATCTCTCCTCTCTTTCATTCTTTCTTTTTTTTTTTTTGAGACAGAGTCTCAGTCTGTCACCTAGGCCGGAGTGCAGTGGCATGATCTCTGCTCACTCAACCCCCACCTCCCGGGTTCAAGCAATTCTCCTGTCTCATCTCCCAAGCAGCTGGAATTACAGGCGTGCACCACCACACCTGGCTAATTTTTGTATTTTTAATAGAGACCGGGTTTTGCCATGTTGGCCAGGCTGGTGTTGAACTCCTGGCCTCAAGTGATCCACCTGCCTTGGCCTCCCAAAGTGCTGGGATTACAGGCATGAACCACTGCACTAGTCCATGAACAATCTTTTTGTTCATGTTCACAAAATTGGCACCTGACTTCTTTTCTCTCTTTTAAGGATGTAGCACCAAATCTTGCTTGAGTGCTCTAATGCCCTAAATTTTGGAAGACAAAGTGCTATCCTTCAAACCACCTCTAAACTGTAACCATTTCCTTACCATAGAGAGTATGTTTGAGGAAGAGAAATATCTAGAGCAAAAGTCATTAAACTATGGCCTGTGGGCTAAATTGGGGCTGCCACCTACTTTTTAAAATAAAGTTTTATTAGAAGATAGCCATGCACATTTGACTACATGCTGTCAATGGCTTCTTTGGGGCTAAAACAGCAAAGTCGAATAGTGGCCGCAGAAGCTGTATGGCCCACCTAGTCTAAAATATTCACTATTTGGCCCTTTACAGAAAGAGTCTGCTGATCTCTGGTCTAGAATACCATAATAGAAATAGCTCATGATAGGGAGTTGGAAAATCAGCACCCAAGACTCAGCTGTATCTCTAATGACCTCTGCAGCTGTGGACAAGTCACTTGACCTCTCTGTTTCTTCATCTGGAAAACAAGAGAGGTAGCCTATATGTTCTTGAAGTTTCTTTCAAGGACTGAAACTTTGTAATCTGTTTCCTTCTGGACCAGCTCTAAGCCAACACTGTAACTCCAAAAGGTTTCTGGCACCATCCTGTCACCCAGTGTCAGGAATATCCCTGATCCCCATTCCCCAAGTTCCTTCCATCGGGATGTGCACTCTCAGGTAGGCCCTTCCTCCATCCTCATCATAATGTACACGTCCTTTCTTTAGGTACTTGCTCTGCGACTGATCAGGCAAATCTAACAAACGAACCCCAGCGGCAGTCACTAGCACAGCCGTGCAGGCTTGGCACTGCTTCAAGTTATTTTCCGTGTCCAGGAACATAGGACAAAGCTCTCGTTCTCCATACACTCTCCTTAGAGAAATGAACAAAAACCAGAAGCCCAACAAAATTTTAAAAAACTCGACATCACCTTTCATCAAGAATGAGAGATCTCTCCATGGAAATCCTTTTTAAAATCTTCTTGAGCAAGTCTTGGTGGCCCAATTATATGGCCATCCATGGAACAACTGACAAGAACCTCCTGTCTGTTTTTGGAGAATCTCTGCTATGTGAGTTCAAATACTCGCTATGTCAATAACTCGCTGGGAGACCAGGCGTGCAGTATCTGTCTTCTCTGGGCCTCAGGGCCTCGGGTTGTTCCATGTGCAGAGTGGAAATAACCGCGCCCACCTTGT
Organism: Rhinopithecus roxellana; assembly: GCF_007565055.1. NCBI lineage: Eukaryota > Metazoa > Chordata > Mammalia > Primates > Cercopithecidae > Rhinopithecus > Rhinopithecus roxellana. Next base: position 23,692 of record NW_022144107.1, read on the forward strand.
ACGTTCGTTCCAAGATTCCAGCAAAGGATATTAAATCATTAATAAAAGTGTTCTCACTAAAGTCATTTCTTTCCAAAAAACGTGTCCTCCTCGGTAGTTGTGACGGCCCCTGCCTGCGTTCCTGCCTGCGTTCCTCCCTGCGGAGGAGACCCGGATGGGCTGGCCTTCCACATCTTGCCTCTCTGAGGTCCTTAGGTAGTTAAGAAAAGCTGGAAAAGTGTCAGGTGGAAGTCTCTAGGAATGCCAGGGAACCAGACTCCAGTCTGCTTCGATTTCAACCCCTGCCGCCTCTCTGAAGACACAGGGGAGTATGAGGGTGGTCATATTATGGGATAGCAACCAGGGCTGCCCTTCCTGGGATCACTCAAAAACTGGAATCGGCCCTTTCTTCTGGATCTCAGAGTTACAGCAGTTCACAGATCCTTGCCTAATTATTTTCTTACTGAAACTGGTGTTTGCTTTTGACCTCCCAAATTAAGTCTAGAAACTCCTCCAGGGGAGGTACCATGTTTTACTCATGTCTATCCTATGTATACAGGGCCTGGCACAGGGCTCAGCATATAGTCAGTGGCTACTTAATGATAGGATATTAACAGGTGAATTAATAAATAAAGGAGTTAATTGACTGGATATTTGGGAAGGGAAGCCTTGAATATGTAGCCTCATTCTTTGTATAAAACAAGGATGGAAACAGAAGGGAAGATAAGGGAACTGTAAACAGAGAGGATTCTGGAAAGGAAAAATGGTACCCAGCAAAAGCCGGAACTAGCAGCAGCCTACGGTGGTCCAACCACGAGCAGGCCAATTGTCCAACTCCAGGATGCTCGGCACCAGTCCCCAATCTCCGAGCCGCCAGGCCTCCCCGGGCTCGGTGTCAGAGCCCATGCTGCTGTCGGGAGCAGTCATGCGTGTTACCTCGGCAGCTCAGGCCTCACGGAGCCGTGCCAATTTACCTTCTGCTACAAGGGCCAAGTCACTTCATCCAGCAACTCTGCAGACCCCTGTCCCCTCTCTGACATTTGGGGGATGGCAGCTCCTCGCCTGTAGCAAATAGTTTCGAAGAAAAATGCAAAAGCAATCCCCTTTCTTCTGGTTAAGAGAGTCCCCCAATGTGTCAGGTTTACTATCGATGCATCAGTTATGAACAGTTTTTGTCTATGTTTCTGTAGTCCTGTAGGGTTCCCTGTTTTCTCTTAGGGACACCACACAGGCTCATGCCCAGCCCTGGGCAGCCTGGGCACACCTCCATAATGCTGAGCCATGGTGCACCTTTCCCTGGGTGCTGCTTGTACAGTTCCTTGTGCTTTGAGAAACCCTCATGTCATCTGGGGCTGAGTGGAGGACACACAGCCACAGTTCATTCTCACTTACTCTGGTTCAGCTTTAGATGCTGTTGTCCCTCTCTCTGTTCTGGGGAGTTCAGGACTCAAGGTTGATAAAGGCTTCTGAGATGTGAGGTCAGTTCCTCTCTGGGTGATGTGCTCCCTGCTTTTCAGGGCCCACAGAGGCACACTGTGCCGCAGTCCTTGAGTAAGCAAGCGGACCCTCCAGATGCCACGTGGGAACCGTGATCACGGCATCTTCACCTGTTCTTGGAGATTAGTGATCAGTGGTGAGGAAGCCTGTGGGTTCAAGTCATGTCTCTGCAACTTACCAGCTGGGTGTCCTTCAACAAGTTATTACTTTCTCTGTGCCTCAATTTTCTCATCTGAGGAATAGGGATGAGGACGGCGCCCACTTCGTAGGGTTGCTGTGAGAGTCAGATGAGTTAACATACAACACGCTAGCAACACTAGTGCTTCATGTTAACAATTATTATGATCCCCAGCCTGTACAGTCTTGGGGACCCGGCCTTAATCCTCAGTGTTGACTGTTTATGGGAAATACTGGCTCTGCCTCTCACTAGCTGTGTGATCCTAGAGAGAACACAGCTGCTCTGCATCTCAGTTTTCTTACCGGAAAATGCAGCAATACCTATAGCTACAGAGTTGCTATGCAAATCGAATGAAGTCCTACAGATGAAAATGCTCCATGAAGAGCTTAAAGCCACACAAATGCTAAGTGATAGAGTAATACTGTCTAGAACGGATGACTGGTCTGTTCTTTCTTTAAAAACATCTTTCCTGTGGGAGGGATTCCAGAATTTGCCCTTGCTGCATGCTGAAGCTCTGCTGCCTGGATGGCGAATAAGTTCTTTATGTTGCTTTAATGGAATTTTTCCCATTTGGTCCTGTGAAAGCACAAGCAAAATTAGTCCTCACCAGCTCACAAGACAGGGAAGTGAAAAGTCAGGCCAGAGGGCAGGTGGGCCGACGCGAGTCCAGGTTTCCAGGTAAGTACCCACATCCCCAGTGCAAGCTGCTGAATCTCGATGAGATCTCCTCATCATTAAAGGGAGAACCGTAAGCATATCCTTGCTCATTCATTTGTTCAACACCTGCTTATCGCAGCCTCTTCTGCCATCAGTGCTGCACAGGGCACAGAGTGTGGACAGATCCGATTCGATGCTTACCAAGGAAGGTGACAGGGTCTGCTCCAGAGGAAACCCTGCAGGTCCTTTGGATGCGAGTCACATCATGTGCTTTAGAAGTCTGTCTGCTGCTTTGTCATAAAGCACCCACAATTAAATTGCTCAGATAGCACATTTATGGACATCATAAACCCACCACTACACACAGGCTCAAGCAATATACAAGTGCCCAAAGTTTCCCAGGACTCTGCAAATGCCATTTCTAACTTTTGTTTTCATTCTTGCTTTCTACTGTATCAGTGCCTGCCCATTGGTTAAATCTCAAACTGATCAGCTCTGAACCCAGAAGTCACCACGTTGCAAGAAGTCTCAGGTTTGAGTGCTCTCTCCCAGCCCCTGTACTTCTCCCCACAAAGAACAAACCACCCAGCCAGGTGCAGAGGCTCATGCCTGTAATCCCAGCACTTTGGGAGGCCGAGGCAGGCAGATCACAAGGTCAGGAGACTGAGACCAGCCTGGCCAATATGGTGAAACCCCATCTCTATTAAAAATATAAAAATGGGCACAAGTATACATATGTAACAAACCTGCACGTTGTGCACATGTACCCTAGAACTTAAAGTATAAATAAATGAGAGATAACTGGAAAAAAAAATACAAAAATGAGCCGGGAGTGGTGGCGGGCGCCTGTAGTCCCAGCTACTTGGGAGGCTGAGACAGGAGAATTGCTTGAATCTGGGCAGCGGAGGTTGCAGGGAGCCAAGATCATGCCACTGCACTCCAGTCTGGGTGACAGAGGAAGACTTTGTCTAAAAAAAAAAAAAAAAAGACGCTGGGGCCAGACAATCCATGCCAATCACTATCTTTCCCTTCGACTGAAGCCACAGGCACACTGCTTCCATGGAGGTGAGCAGGAACAGGCCACTTCCCACACATTCTGCAGGACTGAAAAAGCACACCAGGGTGGGTTTTTTTGTTTTGTTTTTTTGAGGTGGAGCCTGGCACTGTAGCCCAGCATGGAGCGCAGTGGTGCAATCTCAGCTCACTGCAACCTTCGCCTCCTGGGTTCACACCATTCTCTGGCCAGGCATTCATGCCTGGCTAATTTTTGTATTTTTAGTAGAGACGATGTTTCACCATGTTGACCAGGCTGGTCTTGAACTCCTGACCTCAGGTGTCAGTTGCTTCGGCCTCCCAAAGTGCTGGGATGACAGGCGAGAGCCACCACACCCGGCCCCAAGTGTCTTTACTAATCAGCAAACCCAGGGGGAATGAGACCCTCTGGAAATCCCACCATCCCCACCCCCTGGCTTCCCATAACCAGAGGCTGAAGCAGGTGGCCAGCACGGGCTGTGGTTAGTGCTTCGCCTGTTGTCCCTGCCCGCCCACTCATGGTACGCTGCAGGTAAGTCTGAAAAGCACCCAGGCTCAACACTTGGAAGAGTGAGGAGCCCTTCCTGGCTGGACTTGCTGCGCCTGGAGGTCAAGCCCTCAAAGGTGCTTGTTTCACTGGCCAGCAGCAAGCACCGCTCTAGGCCGTTTTCCTGGGCGGCCGGCATGTGGGGGCCAGTCAGTCACCGATCTCACGGAGTGCTGGATGCTTCCCTAGACGATAAACCGAGGAGAGAAAACAGAATATACTGAACTCGGCTGGCAAAAATGAGCGTCGGTGGGGAAACAACTAAAGCAAAAAAGGAGTAGAGAGAGCAGCATTTCCAAAGGTCAATAAAACGGAGTAGAGAGAGCGGCCATTCCAAAAGGAGTAGAGAGAGCGGCCTTTCCAAAGGTCAATAAAAAGGAGTGGAGAGAGCGGCCTTTCCCAAAGGAAATGAAAAGTAGCAGAATCAGTCTCGGCTGCGGTGAGCGGAAAGGCCTTCATTTGGACAGTGCTGTCACCACTGCGTTATCAGGGTTTGGTTTCTGTTTTGTGAAGAACCAAGTGATAGTGTGTAATAAGGGACTGTGAAAGTTTATATTTTTTAACCTGGTAATTGAACCTCTAAGACCATAACCCAGAGAAGTAATGCAAAAAAGTAAATAAATAAAGAAGGAAAGAGAGAAAGACAAAGAAGAAGGAAAGAAAAAGAGAAAGAGAAGAAAGAAAGAAAGAAAGAAAGAAGAAAAGAAAGAAAGAAAGAAGAAAGAAAGAAAAGAAAGAAAGAAAGAAAGAAAGAAA
>NW_022144108.1:0-37587 GCF_007565055.1 Rhinopithecus roxellana
ACTACAGGTGTGTGCCACCACGCCCGGCTAATGGAACCCATGGGTGCTTTTCATGTCCTTAAGTTAAAACCTCAAGGACCTGAGCAGATCATCTATGAACCTGGAGAAAGGTTTATGGTAAGTTACAGCAGTCAAGGATGGGGGTTGTTGAAGAGCTAGCTCTAGCGTGTAAAATGCCTTTTCATGCTGTGTTCCCAGGAGAGACGAGTCTGAAACCAAGAATTTAGTCAGGCCCTAAAGAAGAAGTAATTGCAGAGAAGTTGGGAGCTCCCAGTCCACAACCCCTCATGAGACCTAGCAATTAGTTTTTGGTGGTGAGTTTAGGGCAGTTCTGAGTGGAAGTTCAGTCAATCAGAGGAGAATGACTTGCCTGAGACAAATCATGCTCTAGATAAATGAACCTTTTTTCTGAAAAAACTTCAATTTTTTGGAACACCTGTGCCCTTTTGTGCAAAAATAGAAGGTGGAAAGAATTCATTTTTAGTGCTTTTCTAATCTTTAGAGGTTAGCAAAAGCTCATCCTACAGAGGAATTTTAAGGTACATGAGAGCAGGTGAGTTTTAAGAGGGATTGAGAGTTCGTACTCATGAGTAATTACTTCATTCCTTATTCCTTACTTCCTTCCTTCTTCCTTCCTTCCTTTCTCTTTCGTTCTTTCTTCTCTTTCTTCTCTCCAGGTCTTTTCTCTCACTCTACCTTCCTTCCTTCTTCCTTCCTGCCTTCCTTCCTGTCTTCCTTCCTTCCTTCCTTCCTTTCTTCCCCTCTGCTCCCTCCCCTCCCTCCCTCCTCCTCCCTCCCTCTTCTTCTTCTGTCTTTTTTCTTCCTCGTCCCTTCCCTTCCCTTCCCTCCCCCTTCCCCCCTTCCCTCCCTTCCTTCCCCTCCCCCCCTTCCCTTCCCCCCCCTTCCTTCCCCCTTCCCTTCCCCTCCCTTCCCCCCTTCCCTCCCCTTCCCTTCCCCCCCTTCCCCCCCTTCCCTTCCTTCCCTCCCTTCTTCCCTTCCCTTCCCTTCCCGTCCCTTCCCTTCCCTCTCCTTCCCTTCCCTTCCCTCCCTTCTTCCCCTCTCTTCCCTTATGTGGTACGTGCCTGTAATTCCAGCTACTTGGGAGGCTGAGGCAGGAGAATCGCTTGAACCCAAAAGGCGGAGGTTGCAGTGAGCCAAGATCGTGCCTCTGCATTCCAGCCTGGTGACAGAGCAAGACCCTGTCTCAAAACAAAACAAAACAAAAATCAAACACATTCTTAGGTCTCTCTGCTGGTGGGGATCATGTATAAAACAAAGCCCAAGAATCTACATTTATTTATTATTTTTTAAGTTTTTTGCTTTTTTTGAGATGGAGTCTCACTCTGTCGCCCTGGCTGGAGTGCAGAGGCATGATCTCAGCTCACTGCAACCTCTACCACCTGGGTTCAAGCGATTCTCTAGCCTCAGCCTCCTGAGTAGGTGGGATTACAGGTGCCCGAAAATATGCCTGGTTAATTTTTGTATTTTTAGTAGAGACAGGGTTTTACCATGTTGGCCAGGTTGGTCTCGAACTCCTGACCTCAGGAGATGCACTCACCTTGGCTTCCCAAAGTTCTGGTATTAGAGGTGTGAGTCACCATGCCCAGCCAAGAATCTACATCTAAATGTAGTTGTTAAATGTTCTTATAAGTAACTACACACATTTATCTGTTTTGTGGAATTACCGGAATAGATCAGTTAAATTTTGGATAGCCTTAACCCAATATGATAATTTTAGTTTTTGAATAGCAGTTTATTTTAAGCCATTGCTTCTGGAAGAATTTAATCTGATCCAGTGTTGCATTTTTCTCTCACCGATAGATACAAGAATGAAGATAATAGCTATAGCATTTAATGAGCATTAACTATGTGCCCGCCACCATGTAACTGAACCTCCTCAAACCCTCTGAGGCATGGACCACTGTACTACTGCCATCACCATTTTATGGAGAAGATACTGAGGCAAAGCAGGGTTACGTATCTTGCTAGGCCAGGCAGTTATTAACATGGTAGAGTTGGGATTCCAAACTATTCTTGTAACCAACACAACACTGCATCTCTGCACTTAATCCAGACCAATTTCTCTGATGCTCAAAATTTGCCTGCTTTTTTTTTTTTTTTTTTTTTTTTTTTGAGAGAGAGTTTCACTCTGTAGCCCAGCTGGAGTGCAATGGTGTGATCTTGGCTCACTGCAACCTCCGCCTCCTGGGTTCAAGAAATTCTCCTGCTTCACCCTTTCCCGAGTAGCTGGGATTACAGGCATGTGCCACCATACCCGGCTAATTTTGTATTTTTAGTAGAGACAGGATTTCTCCTTGTTGGTCAGGCTGGTCTCAAACTCCCAACCTCAGGTGATCCATCTGCCTCGGTCTCCCAAAGTGCTAGGATTACAGGTGTGAGCCCCCGCGCCTGGCCAATTTGCCTGGCCAATTTGCCTGCATTAAATGTGCTTTTGTGAAATATAGATAGATAGATAGATAGATAGATAGATAGATAGATAGATAGATAGATATAGATATAATATATAGATATTTGAGACGGAGTATCTCTCTGTCACCCAGGCTGGAGTGCAATGGTGCAATCTTGGCACACTACAACCTCTGCCTTCCAGGTTCAAGCGATTCTCCTGCCTCAGCCTCCTGAGTAGCTGCAATTACAGGCACCCCACCACCATGCTAATTTTTGTATTTTTAGTAGAGATGGGTTTTCACCATGTTGGCCAAGCTGGTCTCGAAACCCTGACCTCAGGTGATCTGCCTGCCTCAGCCTCCCATATTGCTGGGATTACAGGCAGGAGCCATTGTACCCAGTCAAAATATATTTCTAATATAAAAGGTTCCAGCGATTCTCCTCACTCAGCCTTCCGGGTATCTCAGATTACAGGTGCCCAACACCATGCCTGGCTACTTTTTTTAGTATTTTTTAAGTACTAAAACAACATAGCTTCACCGTGTTGGTCAAACTCCTGACCTCAAGTGATCCACCCGCCTCAGCCTCCCACAGTGCTGGGATTACAGGCATGAACCACCGTGCCTGGCCTATTTTTATATTTTGAATAGAGACGGTGTTTTCACCACGTTGGTCAGGCTGGTCTCTAACTCCTGACCTCGTGATCCACCCACCTTGGCCTCCCAGAGTGCTAGGATTACAGGTGTTAGCCACCACGCCCGGCCCTATATGTGTTTTCCTAAATGCACTTAGAAATCAATGGGTAGGGCTTGGTGCCTTTAGGAAACCATTATAGAACTCTACTCTTCCATGGACCCAGAAAACCACAAGACGAGGACAAACAAGGAAAGTTTAGGTTTTCCCTGGAGAAAGAGGAAAGGCGGAGGAAACAGGCAGGACCAGACAACTGGCCAGACAAGACCACGTGTAAGTGCCAAAAGAACCACACAAGCTATGCCTTTAATTCCAGCACTTTGGGAGGCCAAGGTAGAAAATCACTTGAGGCCAGGAGCTTGAGAACAGCCTGGGCAACATAGCAAGACCCCATCTCTACAAATTTTTTGTTTTTTTTTTTTTGAGACGGAGTCTCGCTGTCTCCCAGGCTGAAGTGCAGTGGCTGAATTTTGGCTCACGGCAAGCTCCGCCTCCCGGGTTCACACCATTCTCCTGCCTCAGCCTCCCGAGTAGCTGGGACTACAGGCACCCGCCACCATGCCAGGCTAATTTTTTGTATTTTTAGTAGAGACGGGGTTTTCACGGGGTAAAGGTCAAGGCGGGTGGATCAACTGAGGTGAGGAGTTTCAGACCAGCGTGGCCAACATGACAAAACCGGGCTCTATTAAACGTACAAAAATTAGCCGGGGGCCTGCAATCCCAGCTACTCAGGAGCCTGAGGCAGGAAAATCACTTGAATCCGGGAGGCGGAGGTTGCAGTGAGCGGAGATCGCGCCAGTGCATTCCAGCCTAGGCGACAAGAGCAAGGCTCCGTCTCAAAAAAAAAAAAAAAAAAAAAAAAAAAAAGACAAACTAGGCACTTGAACCTCTTTCCAACTGCTGACACTAGCATTAGCTTCAATGAGATTGGCCAGGTGCAGTGGCTCACACTTGTAGTAATTCCCAGCACGCTGGGAGGCTGAGACAGCAGGATCGCTTGAGCCCAGGAGTTTGAGGACCAGCCTGAGGAACATAGCGAGATTCCTTCTCTAACAACAACAACAAAAAAAAAAAATTGGTAGGGCATGGTGGTGCATGCCTTTGGTCACAGATACTCAAGAGCCTGAGGTAGTAGGATGGCTTGAGCCCAGGAGTTCAAGGGTGCAGTGAGCCGAGATCAGGCCACAGCACTCCAGCCTGGGTGACAGAGTGAGACCCTGTCTCAAAAAAAGCAAGACCATCAGCCTTGAGTTTGAAAGGAAATGTACATTTCCTCCACTAAAAGTTAGAACTGATTTACACATCCCCAGCTGACCACTAGGCCTGATTTACAGCTCAGAATGTTGACACCCGCTTCCTGAAAGAAACAAGTGTTTTTGGCTTTTTTTTTTAAGAGAAAAGGTGTCATTCTGTCGTCCACACTGGTGTGCCAATGGTGCAATCATAGCTCTCTATAGCCTCAACCTCCTGGGCTGAAGGGATCCTCCCGCCTCAGCCTCCTGAGTAGCTGAGACTATAGGCACGCACCACCGCGCCCAGCCACGTTATTATTATTTTTGTAGAGATGAGGACTCACTGTGTTACCCAGGCTCGTCTTGAATTCCTGGCCTCAAATGATCCTCCCACCTCAGTCTCCCCAAGTGCTGGGATTATAAACGTGAGCCACCATACTGGCCAAAATAGAGTATTAGAGACACACTTTACATTGAATTTACTTGGAAAGCTGATTCTTTTTTCACCCCCTCGCTAGGAGAGCGAGCTGGATTTTAGGACTTTAACGCTGAGCATGAAATGGTCAGGCCAGGGGAGATGGCCTTCACCCGTTGGGTTACAAGAGTATCAACTCCCTCCCTGCTTGATTGAGCAGCTGAGCAAACTCGACCACAGCTGCTTTTAGCTCTTCCCATCCTGCTCTGCAAAATGCTTGTACCTCCCTGTACACTTCCGATTTCCTCCTTTTTATTTTTTATTTGTTTTGAGACAGGGTCCCCCTCTGTCGCCCAGGCTGGAGTGTAGTGATGTGATCTTGGCTCACTGCAACCTCCGCCTCCTAAGTGCAAGCAGTTCTCCTACCTCCCGAGTACCTGGGATTGCAGGCGCTTTCCACTGTGCCTGGCTCATTCTTTTGTATTTTTAGTAGAGATGGGGTTTCACCATGTTGGCCAGGCTGGTCTCAGACTCCTGACCGCAAGTGATCCACCTGCCAAAGTGCAGGAATGACAGGTGTGAGCCACCATGCCTGGCCAATTTCCTCCTCTTTTCACTGTCTCCACCAGGAGTGACTCACAATACATGCGTATTTAAAATTCTCGTGGCTATAGGGGAAAAAATCTGCTAAGTTTCAGTTGCTTCAAAGTAAATTGTGTATATCAGAATTCCACACACACAAAAATCATTGCCGGAGAATGGACTCTGGATTCTTCATATTTGGCTCTAACAGGGAGGGAGAGGGCAGGGCCAGGGGTAGAAGACATGCCAGTGGGAAGGTCTATTCTCAGATTCTCAGACACAGCAGCTCCCAGGCCCCATCCAGACCACTGCCTTCTGCAGCTCAGAACAGAACTTCTGCCTGGCTGGCCCCAGTTACTTCATCTGGGGCAAGCAAAGGACCAACTGATTTAAAAAAAAAAAAACGCCACCGCTAACAAGGCCTTCTTGCCCCTACTTCCAAAGCACAAAAGCAAGTTTTCCTGCAGGGCCAGCCTTTGAAGGCCTGATTTTAGATAAGAGGAAAAAAGTTCCTTGCTCAAACAAATGCTTTCCCAACTTCTCAATCTCTGTATCCTTCAAGAGGCTTCTAAGATCACCTTGCTTCCTTCACCTTTTCTTAGCACTGACCTCTTACGTGTAAGAAAAAAATAAAAGCCGGTACAGAGGTTGTGAAGGTCACGCATAGTTGTGAGAACCAAGTTTACTTGCTTTGGTAGTAGGGATAAATTTGTTCAGGCCCCCAGGCATTGAAAGAGTACACAGTAGATTCTGAAAAGGTTCTGAATCAGAGAAGAGTCAAAGAGGCTCCATAACAAGGGCTGGGGTCCCCAGCCCATGTAATTATAGTATATTTTATTTTATCTTTTATTTTGAGATGGAGTCTTGCTCTGTCACCCAGGCTGGAGTGCAGTGGTACGGTCTCAGCTCACTGCAATCTCTGCCTTCCGGATTCAAGCAATTCTCATGCCTCAGCCTCCGGAATAGCTGGGATCAGAAGCGTGAGCCACCACACCTGGATAATTTTTGTACTTTTAGTAGAGATAGGGTTTTGCCATGTTGGCTGGGCCGGTCTCAAACTCCTGACCTCAGGTGATCTGCCCACCTCGGCTTCCCAAAATGCTGGGATAACAGGTGCGAGCCACCACACTAGGCCCGCAGTTTCTTGTAAAGTTAAACATATACTTACCATAATACCCAGCAAGGCTGGCGCAGTGGCTCATGCCTGTAATCCAGTTCTTTGAGAGGCTGAGGCAGGCAGATCACCTGAGTTCAGGAGTTAGAAACCAGCCTGACCAACATGGTGAAAACCCCATCTCTACTAAAAATACAAATGAGCCGGGCTTGGTGGCGCATGCCTGTAATCCCAGCTACTAGAGAGACTGAGGCAGGAGAATTGCTTGAATCCGGAAGGCGGAGGTTGCAGCGGGCCAAGATTGAGCCATTGCACTCCAGCCTAGGCGACAGGAGTGAAACTCCGTCTCAAAAAAAAAAAAAAAAAGACCCAGCAATGCCAATCTTGGAGTTTTATCCAAGAGAAATGAAAACATATTCATAGCAGCTTTATTTGTGACTACCCAACACTAGAAAAAAAACAAATATTCATCAACAAATAGCTAAACAAATTGTGGTATATCCCTACAATGGAACACTACTCAGTAAAATGAATTACTGACACATGCTACAACATGGATAAGTATTTTTCAAAATTATACCGATGGGTGCGGTGGCTAACACCTGTAATCCCAGCACTTTTGGGAGGCCTAAGTGGGCAGATCATGAGGTCAGGAGTTGAAAAGCAGTGTGGCCAACATGGCAAAACCCTGTCTCTACTAAAAATACAAAATTAGCTGGGCGTGGTGGCACATGCCTGTAATCCTAGCTACTTGGGAGGCTGAGGCAGATCACTTGAACCCTGGAGACGGAGGTTGCAGTGAGGCAAGATCACACCACTGCACTCCAGCCTGGGAAAACTTGTTGCAGTCACCTTGGAAAATAGAATATTGCCACAAAGGGCAAGTAAAAGAACGTCAGAGTTAAGGTTTCAGAAATCTAGCCCTCCAAAAGGATCACCAGAGCCGTACCTGTGGTGGCTTCAGGGGAGTGGAAGCAAAGGTCATCAGAGCTGAGGAAGACGTGGGATGGTGAGTCAGGCAAATTGCATGCTCATCCATGTGGATGTTGACATCCTCAGGAAAGCAAGAAGGATTTCAGAGAAACAGAGGGCAAAGCACGATTTCATTCATGATTTTTTTCAGACAGGGTCTTTCTTTGTCTCCCAGACTGGAGTGCAGTGGCGCAATCATAGCTCACTGTAGACTTGAATTCCTGGGCTAAAGCAATCCTTCTGTCTTGGCCTTCTGAATAGCTAAGGCTACACTGTGTGCCACCACGCCTGGCTAATTTTGTATTTTTATTTTGTGTAGAGAAGGGGTCTTGCTATGTTGCCCAGGCTGGTTTGTAACTCCTAACCTCAATTTATCCTCCCACATTGGCCTTCCAAAACATTGGGATTACAGGCATGGGCCACCGTGCTCCACCACAAAACACTTTTTTTTTTTTTTGAGATGGAGTTTCACTCTTGTTGCCCAGGCTGAAGTGCAATGGCACGATCTTGGCTCACCACAAACTCCACCTACTGGGTTCAAGCGATTCTCCTGCCTCAGCCTTCTGAGTAGTTGGGATTACAGGCATGCACCACCATGCCTGGCTAATTTTGTATTTTTAGTAGAGATGGGGGTTTCTCCATGTTGCTCAGGCTTCCTGACCTCAGGTGATCCACCCGCCTTGGCCTCCCAAAATGCTGGGATTACAGGCATAAGCCACCGTGCTTGGTCCACAAAACACTCTTTTAAAAGTTTTTGTCTTTTTTTTTCTGGGAGTGGTGAAATAATTAATCTCTGTGGTGATGACTTCCTTTTTATTTGGGAAAAGATATTTGCTGTAGGCCTATTGTTTGTACAAAGATGCTAATAGCTAACTTTTTTTGAGTGTCCATTCGTTCACTCATTCAAAATACACTACTGGGGCCAGGCGTGATGGCTTATGCTGTAATCCCAGCACTTTGGGAGGCAGAGGCAGGTGGATCACTTGAGGTCAGGAGTTTTGAGACCAGCCTGGCCAACATGGTAAAAACACCGTCTCTACTAAAAATACAAAAATTAGCCGGGTGTGGTGGCGTGCACCTGTAGTCCCAGCTACTCGGGAGGCTGAGGCAGGAGAATCACTGGAACCCAGTAAGTGGAGGTTGCAGTGAGCCGAGACTGCACCATTGCACTCCAGCCTGGGCAACAAGAGTGAAACTCTGCCTCAAAAAAAATTAAAAGCCACACAGAGGGGTGGAGAGGGAATACTCGCATCAGATGCACCTGGGTGATAACTGAAGCCTCTACCTTTTACAGTAATTGGGCAAATTACTCAACCCTCTGAGATTGACTTTTCTACGTGAAGTAGCTGTTCCTGCAGATGGTTTTAAGGGGAGTGAAAGTAAAGGTCAGCAGAGTTGATGGATGACTCAACTCAGAGTTGAGGATGAAAAGTGAAGGGATTCGGAGCTTGCAGTGAGCTGAGATCCGGCCACTGCACTCCAGCTCGGTGACAGAGCAAGACTCCGTCTCAAAAAAAAAAAAAATCAGCACTTTGGGAGGCCGCGACGGGTGGATCACGAGGTCCAGGAGATCGAGACCATCCTGTCTTAACACAGTGAACCCCGTCTCTACTAAAAATACAAAAAACTAGCCAGACGAGGTGGCGGGGCGCCTGTAGGTCCCAGCTACTCCGGAGGCTGAGGCTGGAGAATGGCGTAAACCTGGGAGGCGGAGCTTGCAGTGAGCTGAGATCCGGCCACTGCACTCCAGCTCGGGCGGACAGAGCAAGACTCCGTCTCAAAAAAAAAAAAAAAAAGAAAGTGGGGATATAGCACCTGCCTGTATCCTGGTACAGATCCTATGATGCTGATTTATTATTTGTGGAGTCAGGGTCTCGTTCTGTTGCCCAGGCTGGAGTGCAGTGGCATATCATGGCTCACTGTAGCCTTGAACTCCTGGATGTAGTTGTGCACACCTGTAGTCCCAGCTACTCGGGAGGCTGAGGCAGGAGAATCGCTCTGAAAGAGATCAAATGAAATAATGAAATCCACAGGCAGACAGCCCGGGCGGCGCCTTGAGCCTAGCTAAAAGTTGACCCTAAAGGCAGAACAGCCCGGGCGGCGCCTTGAGCCTAGTTAACAAGTTGACCCCGGACCCACCCGATAACGTTATCTATAGATTTCAGATGTTGTATAGGCAAGCATGTGAAAGTCCCTGTCTTGTTCTTTTTCTGTTCTAAATTACTAGTGCTTGCCATATATCTCTCAAACTTCCTGAGCCCAGTATAAACATATCCCTCCATATGTCTCTCAACTTACTGGGCTCATCCCACTACATGTCTCCCCACCATATATCTCTCAATTCAAAGACTACCATATATCTCAACTTTAGAAAGACACCACCTGGAAAGTCCCCGATAAGAGCACAGTCGTTTGTGAGAGCGCGGGAACCAATAAAAAAACTGCTAAATGTAATAGACTTAAAATGTTAACCAATTGTAATGCTGTAACCTAGAGAAATTCCTCGTTCCTCTGCAACTTTACAAGTCCTGTTTACATTAGGCTATAAAAGGCAAGCGCACGCATGTTCAGGGCCCTCTTGTATGTTGTAAAACGGAGGGGACCAAGTTCGAACTTGCATTAAAGATCCTTGCCGCTTGGCTTTGACTCTGGTCTTCTGGTGGTCTTTTTCGGGGAATAAAAGGTCTGGGCATAACAGCTTGAACCCAGGAGGCAGAGGTTGCAGTGTCCCGAGATCACACCACTGCACTCCAGCCTGGCGACAAAGCAAGACTCCATCTCAGGGGAAAAAAAAAAAAAACTTAAAAAGTTATAGGATCCAAAATGAGCAAAATCGCTGGGCACGGTGATGACAGTTGTAATCCCAGCACTTTGGGATGCCCAGGCGGGCGGACCATCTGAAGTCAGGGCTTTGAGACATGCCTGCAGTGAGCCGAGATTGCACCACTGCACTCCAGCCTGGGAGACACAGTGAGACTCCATTTCAAAAAAAAAAATTAGCCAAGCATGGTAGCACGCACCTGTAGTCCTAGCCACCGGGGAGGCTGATGGGGAGGGATTCCTTGAGCCCGGAGGTCAACGCTGCAGTGAGCCATGATTTCACCACCTCACTCCAGCCTGGGCAACAGAGCAAGACCTTGTCTCAAAAAAGAAAACACACACATACACACACACAAACAGAAAACAAAACAGAATAGCATCATTTCCTTATCATTAGCTTGAAGGAAGTGAATTGCCTGTAAAAGTTTCCATTTTCAAAAAAAGCATTAAAATACAGTGTAATCCCAGCACTTTGGGAGGCTGAAAAGGATTGCCTGAGCCCAGGAGGTGCAGCCTCGACCTCCTGGGCTCAAGCGATCCTCCCACCTCAGCCCCGCAAGCAGCGGGGACTACAAGCGCGTGCCATCATGCCCAGCTAATTTTTTGTATTTTTGTAGAGACAGGGTTTCACCACGTTGCCCAAGCTAGTCTGGAACCCCTGAGCTCAAGCGATCCACCGCCTCGGCCTCCCAAAGTATGGGATTACGGGCGTGAGCCACTGGGCCTGGCCCAGTTGCTTTCTTCAGTCTGAGCATGAGTGCTGGAAGAAAAGCTCTCACTTGTATGTAAGTTTTTAGAGACAGTGTATCCCTCTGTCACACAGGCTGGAGTGCAATGGCGCAATCTCGTCTGACTGTAACCTCAACCTCCCGTGCTTGATCGTTTATATAATCTGGGCTCACTGTAATCTCAACCTCCCGGGCTTGATCGCATACTCGCATGCATATACACACATACACATACATACATACACACACACACACACACTTGTTTAGACAAAGTCTCGGTCTGTCGCCCAGGATGGAGTGCAGTGGTGCGATCTCGTCACACTTCAACCTCCGCCTCCCGGGTTCAAACAATTCTCTGCCTCAGCCTCCCGAGTAACTGCGATTACAGGAGCCCGCCATCACGCCCGGCTAATTTTTGTATTTTTAGTAGAGACGGGGTTTCACCACGCTGGCCAGGCTGGTCTTGAACTCCTAACCTCGTGATCCACCCGCCTCGACCTCCCAAAGTGCTGGGATTACAGGCGTGGGCCACCGCGCCCGACGGATCGCTTATATTTTTAAAAAGATGTTTTCTTCTTTTTCTAGCCCCTTTTACACCGCTACAAAGTTTAAAAGGCTTAATGCGATTACAACGGCCCCTGAGAGGTCGAGCTCGGCGGCGCAGCTCCCTAATGCGGGGCAACCTCAGAGGGGGCCTACCTTGCCCAGGATGAGCCGCGCCAGGTGGCGGGGGACGCGCCCAGGGGTCCTCGGGCCCTGGCTGGAGGAGGTGTTGTGGGACGCACGTACCCAGGATCAGGTGAGGCGAGTGCAGGGCAGGGACTGCAGCTGCCGCTGGCCATTGAGGAGCTTCTCCGCAATGGGCCCGCCAGGAGCCGGCCGGTTGGGGCGCAGCGCCTGCTCGTGACGCGTCTGGCCCTTGCTACACCCGGCCCTGCAGGCGGGGAAGTCGTAAAGCTCCTCCCGGTAGCTTATGGGCGGCGGCAGCCGGGCCAAAGCTTGCGGACACAATTGGCCAGCTCAGCTGCCGGTTACATCCCCTCGGCCGCCTGTGGCCAGCAGTCCGCGCATGAACGCTCCTGGAAGACGTGCAGCCCCGCCGCGAGTTCCGATTGGCTCCGCGTGAGGAACGGGCCTCCGCGACGTCACAAGCGCGCGCCTTCGGTGACGTCACAAGGGTGGGCCTTGGGGCGACGTCACGGGCGTTCGGCTGCGTCACGGTGGTGGTAGTGTCGGGAGCTGAGCAGTCTTCTGAGAGTGGACCCTGCTAACCGCGACCTCCCCTCCAGGTCCTGTGTGTTGCTGGAGAAGGGTAGTTGACAAAATCAGACCCAGCGCAGTGTTTATGTCGGTCAAAAATACAAAAATATGGCCAGGCGCGACCAAGGCGGGAGGATCCCTTCAGACCAAGAGCAGTCTAGCAACATGGCGCGACCCTATCTCAGTAGCCCTATCTCAGCCCCTCAGCTACTTGAACCCCAAGGTTCAAGGCTCCAATGAGCTATGGTCCCACCACAGCATTCCAGCCTGCGAGACTGAGGTAAACCCTGTCTAAAAAAGTAAATAAAACCTAAGTGTGCAACAGGGAGGGACTGCTAAATAAAACTGCAATCCCAGTACTTTGGGAGGCCGAGGCGGGAGGATGGATGGCTTGGGCTCAGGAGTTCTAGACCAGCCTGGGCAACATGACGAGACCCCGTATCTACAAAAGATACAAAAACGGGCCGGGCGCGGTGCTCACCTGGCCTAGTTTTTGTAATTTTTGTAGAGATGGGGGTCTCGCTATGTTGCCCAGGCCAGTTTCGAGCTCCTGGGTTCAAGCGGTCTTCTCACCTTGGCCATCAGAGTCGTCAGGATTACAGGCGTGAGGGACTGTGCCCCGCCTGGGTTAGGCTGTTTAATAACAAGAAAGTACTCTGCCAGGTGCGGTGGCTCAAGCCTGTAATCCCAGCACTTTGAGAGGCTGAGGTGGGTGGATCACCTGAGGTCAAGAGTTCGAGACCAGCCTGGCCATGGTGAAACTAAGTCTCTACAAAAATTAGCCTGGTATGGTGGCGCATTCCTGTAGTCCCAGCCACTCCTTGAACCCAGAAGGCGGAGGTTACAGTGAGCCGAAATTGCACCACTGCACCCCAGCCTAGGCAACACAGTGAGACTCCAAAGTATGACATCAGCCTGGGCAATGTAGTGAAACCCTGTCTCTACAAAACAAAAAACCCAGGTGTAACTGTGTCCACCTGTGGCCCAGGCTACTTAGGAGGCTGAGGCAGGAAGACCACTTGAGGCCAGGAGCTCTGATCATCCCACTGCTCTGCATCCTGAGCAACAGAATGAAAGCATGTCTCTAGATAACTAGCTAGCTAGATACGTAGTTTTCGATTTTTTTCCTTAGATTTGAACGTGTTTTTCTAAAGTAGCATTCAACACATCAGCATTTTACAGTGTTATTAGTTGTTAATATGATTCTGTTTTTCTGAAATACAGTATCCTTTACAAAAGCAGTTTTGTCTTTCAAAGCACATACATAGGTCCTCAAGTGAATTTCTCTGATGTTGGCGACCTTGGTACCATTTTGTCCACTTGATTGGAAAAGTCAGTCAATAATTACAGGTCACTGTTGGCCTTAGAAGAAGAGCCCAAAGGCAACAAGCAAATGTGCTGGTGTCCAATCGCCTTCTAGAAACATTTTCACTTTCCCATAAGCTTTCCCTTGATGAACATAGAAGTAGTGTATGTAGAACTGACCCAGTGCTGCTGTGGCAAATTTGTATATTAGGCCAAATTTACATTTCTTATCTTTATGAGAGGCACCCTGGTAGGCTAGAGGAGTTACACACGAAGTCTGATCTCAGCTGCACTGTCCAGAGGTGCAACACGGTCCAATCAAATAACATTCTCTGAGCCTGTTTCTTAAGCTGTAAAATAAGAATAACAATTATACTCATCTGAAAAGACAACTTATTGTATTTGAGTGGTCTTTTATTTTCTACAAAGCTGTGTTTAACACAGTAATTATTTTTATTTCCATACCACATTTGTGTTTTGTTTTGTTTTTGTTTTTGTTTTGAAATGGAGTCTGTTTTTGTTTTTGTTTTTTTTGAGATGGAGTTTTGCTGTTTTCTCCCAGGCTGGAGTGCAGTGGCAAGATCTCTGCTCACTGCAACCTCCGCCTCCCAGGGTCAAGCGATTCTCCTGCCTCAGCCTCCTGAGAAGCTGGAATTACAAGTGCCCACCACCATACCCTGCTAATTTTTTTTTAATGTATACTTAGTAGAGATGGGGTTACATCATGTTGCCCAGGCTTGTCTCAAACTACTGATGTCAAGTGATCCACCTGCCTCTGCTTCCCAAAGTGCTGGGATTATAGGCGTGAGCCACCGCACCTGGCCTGTTTTTAAATAAGGGTTTCTTGGCCAGGTGCGCTGGCTCACCCTTGTAATCCCAGCACTTTGGGAGGCCAAGGTGGGTGGATCACCTGAGGTCGGGAGTTCAAGACCAGCCTGACCAACATGGAGAAACCCTGTCTCTACTAAAACTACAAAATTAGCCGGACATGGTGGTGCATGCCTGCTATCCCAGCTACTCGGGAAGCTGAGACAGGAGAATTGTTTGAACCCAGGAAGTGGAGTTTGCAGTGAGCCGAGATCACATCGTTGCACTCCAGCCTGGGCAACAAGCGCAAAAGTCCCGTCTCAAAAAAAAAAAGATTTTTTAAAATGATATTTTCAGTATTTTATAGATATGTGAGCAGCGATCCTAATAGGACGTTACCTGACACTTTGCGGGACTAGACGATGACAGTGGCAGCTGATTTGATCCAGATGTCTAATTTATTTTTTCTTTTCTTTCTTTTTTTTTTTTTTTGGAGACAGTCTTGCTCTGTCACCGAGGCTGGAGTGCAGTGGCACGATGTTGGCTCACTGCTACCTCCACCTCACAGGTTCAAGCGATTTTTCTCCCTCAGGATCCCGAGTAGCTGGGATTACAGGCACGTGCCACCAGGCCAGGCTAATATTTGTATTTTTGATAGAGACAGCATTTCACCATGTTGGCCAGGCTGGTCTCAAACTCCTGACCTCAGGTGATCTACCTGCCTCAGCCTCCCAAAGTGTTGGGATTATAGGCATGAGCCACTGTGCCTGGCCCAGATGTCTCTAATTTTAACGAGATGTATTGCAGTATCATAGCAGATTGAGTTGCTTGTGTATCCAGAAGAAAGTAAGCATGGAACTCTCAGGACAGCTGTCCTGAGTAGTGTGTGTGTGCTGTGCTTGAATATCTCACTGCTCATTTATACACAGGCTTTCTTGTGACCGAGTCAACAGTATCTGTTTCATAAATAATGTAGCTTGCTTGCTTTCTTGCTTTCTTTCTCTCTTTCTCTCTCTCTTTTTTTTTCTTAGACAGGGTTTTGCTCTGATACCCAGGCTGAAGTGCAGTGGTGTGATCGCAGCTCACCGCAACTTCAGCCTCCCAGGTTCGAGCAATTCTCCTGCCTCAGCCTCCCAAGTAGCTGGGATTACATGTGCCACCACTCTTGGCTACTTTTTGTTTTCTTTTTTTTTTTTGAGACGGAGTTTCACTCTTGTTGCCCAGGCTGGAGTGCAATGGCGCGATCTTGGCTCACCGCAACCTTTGCCTTTCGGGTTCAAGCGATTCTCCTGCCTTAGCCTCCCAAGTAGCTGGGTTTACAGGCATGAGTCACCATGCCCAGGTAATGTTGTATTTTTAGTAGAGACAAGGTTTCTCTGTGTTGGTCAGGCTGGTCTCAAGCTCCTGACCTCAGGTGATGTACCCGCCTTGGCCTCTCAAAGTGCTAGGATCACAGGTGTGAGCCACCGCTCCTGGCCTAATTTTTGTATTTTTGGTACAGATGGGGTTTCACCATGTTGGCAAGGCTGGTCTCGAATTCCTGACCTCAAGTAATCGGCCTGCCTCAGCCTCCCAAAGTGTTGGAATTATAGGTGTGAACCACCATGCCTGGCCAGCCCTATTTCTTTAAGCCTCCACATTTTGCACTTGTTAAAAGTATTTGAACATACAATTACCCAGCTTTCCTTGTTTATGTGTGCTTGAATTTTGTACAATCTTAAATATTTTTTTCCAATCTAAGCTTTATTTGATCCCATTTCTTCTATATTTGTATAACTTTAGGTGGCTATCTTCATTGAAAGTTTTTTCTCAAATTTGAAAGCTATTTGAGGAGAAGGGGAGACTTACGATGATTCAAATGATGCAAACTAAAAAGTAATGAAGCAAGACGGAGGAAAAAGCAGTATTCACTTGCGCACATCCCGAAAGAGTAACATTTCAAATATAACTAGAAAAAAGTATGCTGAAGTTCATAATACAGAAATAATTATTAATACTCAAAATAGCTTTAAAGCCCTGCTCAGATTTTGAATGTTGGGAATTGACCCGGAGGTGGCTGTAACCTAAGATGGTTCCTTCAGTAATGAGCATATGTTCTTTTTCAAGATGATGATGATTCTCCACCTTCTAAGAGACCAAAGACCATTGAGACACCCAGCCACCAGTCCCGTAACCTGCCAATGCTGGGCAACAGAAAGTGAGGGAGTTCAACTCTGGTAAGTTCTCAGCGAAATCCACTACCTTTTCCTTCATCTTCTGGACTCTCACTGTGATGAAAGTTACAACATTCTCTACAGGGGAAAATGTTTTAGCATGTATTACTACATTTTAATCACATCTTTGTAAAGCTAGGAGCATTTTGAAAGTCACATTACAGACATTGTTTAAATATAGTTTGTATTTACCAAAACATAGGACACTGTGTCATCTCATGTTAATACTAATTAACTATATTATATTAATACTAATTAACTATATTAATTATAGTCATCTTATATTAATACTAATTAACTAACCATAGTTGGCTCAAAATTAGTGCTAATGACTTAGTAATTCAATGATTCCTCTTAGCTTTAAAACCTTTTTTATTTCAGAACTGTTCACCTCTTGGTTTTCATTTTTGCTATGTGTCACTGCCTGCCAGCTGCTAATTTATTAACTCCCAGTGGATCATGTGTCCTCTGAAGGGACTGAATGAGATGTTAGTGGCAAATTATGTTGATGATTTGTATTTTGAATAGTTTGAATAAATAGAACATTAAGCTTGTATAGATTTTGAAAATAGTATTTTAATATTCTACTGTCATCATAGTCACAACGATTGGATATATATTGAATTTATATGTACTTTAGGATGTCTTTTGAATTTGTATGTATATCTGTTAAGTTTTTTTTTTTCTCCACGAAAATTAGACTCTGATTTATTGAGGTATCTGTTTGATGCCATGTTAGGCGGCCCAGGCTCTGTGTAGGGGGTGAGGTTAAAGCAAGAAGAAGGGTGGTGAGAGGCAGGGGTGCCAGGATTAGGTTGGAATACCTGGGGGTACTCTGAGGCTCCCCAAGTTTCCCTGGTCCTGGCTGGCTATGCTGCTGGCCTGAGCATCTGATTAGCCTACAAGGGTAACTCCCAAGAGGTGAGTGGTCCAGGTAGGGCAGGGACTTTCGAGTCATGCTGTTTGTTGGCTTTGAATCCAGACTCCTACACTTGGTAGCTGTGAACTCTCCATGCCTCAGGGACCTGCAGAACTGAGCTGTGTCTGAGCCAGGTTCCATCCAGGCACTGCAGATCCATCCAGAGGGAAACCGCCCCAAGTTGCTCGCTATCCACTGCCTTCTCAAGCAGACCCTTGTCTCACAATCCAGTGGAGGAGACGAAACTCATGTGCCTCTGTCCCTCTGGGCATACCTCATGCCAGGTGCATCTGTGGACATGGGCCATGCTCCTGGGCTTCCGAAGTTGGAGAAAGCTGCCAGGCTCAGGTGGGTACATCAGAGCAGCTGCTGCCCTCTGGACACAGTGACAAAAGAACACTGTGGGTCTGGAGCCCTGGTCTGGGGCATTGGGCAAGGCTCTTGCACTTCTCTGAGCCCATTTCCCCATCTGGATAGTGTGCTGATTCTATCTCCCTGTGGGCACTGAGGGCTCAGTGTTAGAGAGTCAGCATCTGGGGTTTGGGCTGTAATTCCCCTTCAGCCCCATAGCTGGGGGGAGCCAGGGACTTTGTCGGGATTAACCTAGGTGTCATTCTAGCTTCCTGTCCCTGGCTTGGGCTCAGCATCTGAAGTAGTCTAGGCGGCAGGTGGTCCTGGTGAGGGTTGGGGCTTTTCCCCACTCTGAGGTCACACCCAGAGCCAGAAATGTTGGTGCCTGCTCTGGGCAAAGGTGCCAGCATGTGCGAGAAGAGCGAAACTCCGTCTCAGAAAAAAAACAAAAAATACTTCCACCATTTCAAGGGGCTCACATCTCCCTAAGGGCCTGATAATTGGCCTGATCTGGCCTGCACTTGGCCCCAGGGTGCAGGTAACACCCCACCTTACCTGGCTTCTTTCTGCCAGGGCCAATCTTCAGACCTCAGGACTTTCCAGCCTATCCCACCTCCCTCTCTGGCCAGCCTTGAGCCCTTATGGGTCCAGCACATTTTCCAGGCTGTCTCCTGGTTGTCCTTCTGCCTCAAGGCCTGGTTCATGCTGCTCCCCCTCCCACTCACCAAGACCCACAAGGACCACTCCACACCCAGCTCAGCCCCATCCCCTCGGATAGTCCTTTCTTTTTCCTCAGGTGGCCAGGTGCATATCTTGGTGTCAGGACCTTCACTGCACCTGGGAATGCCTACTGGTCACCTCGGTGACAGAGACCAAGGCATTTACTTGATATGACTGCCCTGGTTCACTGTCTACATGGCCAGGGAAGAAGTCAGTAATAGGCTTTTGACTTGCTGCAAGGACCAGTTCTCCTGGCCCCATGGTCTAGGGATGGAGGATGCTGCAGGAGATGCACCCCTCACTTCCCAGCTGAGGACTGTGGGTCATCTCAGGGCAATTTAACAGTCCCCACGTGCCCGACCCCCTCAGCTCTGCAAATACCAAGCAGCACAGCCTGCCTAGGGGACAGTGGGCTCAGGGGTGCCCAGGTAGTCCCCAGAATGGCCTTGGCAGGCCCCTCACCTAGGTGCTCCCACAGCTCTGTAGCAAGAGTTCTAACCTTTTTTGACTGTGGAGCCTGCTGAGAATAAGCTGTGGACTGTTTTCCAGAAAGGCATGTACATGCTTTGCATGCAAAACCTTGCATTGTGGCCAACCGCAGTGGCTCACGCCTGTAATCCCAGAACTTTGGGAGGCTGAGCCGGTCGGATCACCTGAGGTGGGGAGTTCAAGACCAGCATGCCCAACATGGCGAAACCCCATCTCTACTAAAAATGCAAAAAATTAGGCGTGTTGGCAGCCACCTGTAATCCTGTCTATTCTGGAGGCTGAGGCAGGAGATTCACTTGAACCCGGGAGGTGGAGGTTGCAGTGAGGTGAGATTGCACCACTGCACTCCAGCCTTGGCGTCAAGAGCGAAACTCCATCTCCAAAAAAAAAAAAAAAAGCAAAAAACCTTGCATCCTTTCAGGGGGCTCACACCTCCCTAAGGGCCTGGTAGTTTGACCCCTCGGACCTGAGGGTGAGAAACCTTGCTTCAGTTCTTCCCTGGGTGATCAGCCCACGGTAAAGAAGGAGAAGCCAAAAAGGAGGACCCATGAGAAGGGCCCCCTCCTGGAGTTTGAGGCCCACTCCCTCCTCCCCTGCCTGTCCTCTGTCCAGGACTCCTCCCTGCTGTGCCCCACTCCTGGGGCCATAACCATTTGGAGCTGTGTTTTTCTACAGGCTCCTATAGGCACAAAGTGGGCAGGCTCACCTGGAGGGCATCAGAATAACATGGAAGGAAATGAGGGGGAAAGCTGCCCTGGAACTGCATCTCTCTGCCCCCTCATGTCACTGGGGTGCACTCCTCCCTCACCTCACTCAGGCAGCGACATGGGTTCCATGTGAGTGCTGTCCTGCTTCCTCTGCTGCCTCTTTTTTTCCTTAGGGCTATCATAAAATTTTCTCTTTCCCAGCTCTGCCAATCTGGTGGGACATTGGGCTTCCCTCTCACAGGGTCCTGGGGACAGGCCCATCCTGTATCATACCTGCAGAGAGACCCTGTTTTTCTCCAGGGCCTGGGGAGCAGCCAGGTTCCATGAGTGAAACAGATCTGAACCATACCAAGCTGGGGTTGGGGTCCACACTCTCCTCTACTGAGAAGGCGCTAGGGATTCCAGCTAGGTGAGAGGGAGAGTGGGCAGAGCCAGACCAGACCAGGACTGATCCCCTGGAAAAAGCCTGCCATCAAAGGCCTTGGCGAGTGCTGGGTGCGGTGGCTCACTCCTGTAATCCCAGCAGTTTGGGAGGCTGAGATGGATCACTTGAGGTAAGGCGTTCAAGTCTAGCCTGGGCAACATGGCAAAACCCCATCTCTACTAAAAATACAAAAATTAGCTAGGCGTGCTATGTTCCTGTAATTCCACCTACTCAGGAGGCTGAGGCAGGAGAATTGCTTAAACTGGGGAGGCAGAGGTCGAAGTGAGCTGACATTGTGCCACTGCACTCCAGTCTGGGAGACAGAGTGAAACTGTGTCTCAAAAAAACAAAAACAAAAACAAAAAACACCGTAATATGGCTTTGGCAGAGAGCCTGGCCCGGCAGTGCCTTCCTTTGGGTTTCTCCTGGGTAGATCTCTGCCATGAGGAGGTGCTTCGTTTTGCCTGTCCGTGGCCCACAGCAATGGAATGTCTGCTTCTGGGGGTTGGGTGGGGGACTGCTGGCAGAACTGGAAACTTCTTCAGGTGGGTTTTTGGTTTGTTTTGTTTTTGTTTTCGAGATGGAGCCTCACTCTGTCACCCAGGCGGGAGTGCAGTGGTGCAATCTCAGCTCATTGCGGCCTCCACCCCCCCACCCCGGGTGCAAACAATTCTCATGTCTCAGCCTCCTGAGTAGCTGAGATTACAGGTATGTGCCACCATGCCCGGCTAATTTTTGTATTTTTTGTAGAGATGGCATTTCGCCATGTTGGCCAGGCTGGTCTCGAACTCCTGACCTCAAGTGATCTGCCCTCCTCGGCCTCCCAAAGTGCTGGGATTACAGACATGAGCCACTGAGCCCAGCCCCTTCAGATTGGTTTTGAGGCTTCACTACAATACTAGTTTCCTGTGGCTGCTGCAACAAATTACCACACACTTAGTGACTTAAAACAACACAAATGTATTCCCTTACAGTTCTGAAGACCAGAATTCTAAAGTAAGTCCCACTGAGGTAAGGTGGGAGCAGGGTTGTTGCCTTCCGAGGCTCTGCGGGTGAATCTGTCTCCTGGCCCTGGAGGCGGCCTGCACTTCTCAGCTTGTGCTGCACGTCCTGAATGACTGGAGTTTCTTGCTTCCATCACTACACCTCCTACCCTCTCCATCACCTTCTCTGCTCTTATAAGGATCCAGGTGAGTACATCAACCCTGCCAGTACAAGCCAGCCAAAGACCCTTAACTTCATTATATCTGCAGAGCCCCATTTGCCATATAAGGTCATGTTCAGCAGTTCCCGGGTTTAGGACATGGGCATCTTGGGGGCATCAGCCTGCTACAGCTAGGCTGCAAAACTGTTACACCCTCCTGGTGTTTCAAAGATTGAGAGAAAAAGGGTTGACATTTTTTTGCTTAGGGGTCCCTCTTAAACTTGTACCTTTAAGGTCTGGGGTCTCTTTTAACCTTATGTTTTTGTTTTTGTTTTTTTCTTTTTTGAGGTGGAGTGTTGCTCTGTCGTCCAGGCTGGCAGTGGCATGGTCTCGGCTCACTGCAACGTCTGCGTCCTGGGTTCAAGTGATTCTGCTGCCTCAGCCTCCTGAGTAGATGGGACTATAGGCACCCACCACCATGCCTGGCTGTTTTGTATTTTTGGTAGAGATGGGTGGGGGTGGGGGTGGGGGTGGGGGTGGGGAGGGGGGTTTTTGGCTATGTTACCCTGAGCTCAAAGCCATCCGCCTGCCTCTGCTGCCAAAGTGCTAGGATTACAGGCCTGCACCACCACACCCGGCTGCTGTAAAGTCTTATTTCGACACAGCTGAGACGTGTTTTAGGAAGCTTGCTAAAAGACCCCTGGAGACCTCCACATTGTGGCCTCCCTGTTACCGTGTTTAATTTGATTGAACTTTTCTGCCCTCCTGCTTTTCAATTTCTCTAATAGTCTCTCATTAAACCAATTCTAAGAACCACCAAAGAAGGGAAAATTTTTTTTGAAAGCGGTAAAATGATGTGGACTGTTAGAATGTAAAATATATGAAATAAGTTCTTATATGTTAGTGCTGCTCTGACATAGGGACGTATTATTGAGAATCAGCTTTTGCTCAGTTTTCAGAGAAATGGAATAATCGTATTGCTGATCTACATAAACAAGTTGAAGAATTGTCTGAAAGAAAATATGGTATGTCTAAACTGGAAAAGTCCTGTAATCCTGTGTTCATGAGCATTTACACAGTGGAGTTGCTCTTCATCATGGGGGTACCATGGACAGGCCCAGGGCGCCGGTGAGTCATGCCTCCTTACACATTTCTCCTTGTCAGGTGCTTTGTAGCGTCTAAATATTGGAAACGTTCTCTATTTCTAAATTGCTGCAAAGCTAAGGAAAAGTTGTATTTCTTTAATTATGAGCATTTCTTTTAAACTTTCAGTATGGAGATTGGGAATTTATTTACATATTTATTGCAAAGCCGTGGATCTTAGGGATTTCACTGAATTATTATTATTATTTTTTGAGACAGAGCCTCACTCTGTCGCCCAGGCTGGAGTGCAGTGGTGTGATCTCTGCTCACTGCAACCTCTGCCTCCCGGGTTCAAGCAGTTCTCTCCTTCAGCCTCCTGAACAGCTGGGATTACAGGCGCCAGCCACCACGCCTGGCTGATTTTTGTATTTTTAATAGAGACGGTATCATGATCTTGGCCAGGCTGGTCTTGAACTCCTGATCCACCTCCCTCGGCCTCCCAAAGTGCTGGGATTACAGGTGTGAGCCACCATGCCTGGCCAAATATTATTTTCTTAAATGAATTGTTTCTCTTAGTCTGCTTCGTTAAATTTGGAATTTGTCTGGGCGTGGTGGCTCACGCCTGTAATCCCAGCACTTTGAGAGGTCGAGACAGGCAGATACTTGAGGTCGGGAGTTCAAGACCAGCCTGACCAACATGGAGAAACCCGGTCTCTACTAAAAATATAAAATTAGATGGGCACATGTCTGTAATCCCAGCTACTTGGGAGGCTGAGGCAGGAGGATCGCTTGAACCCGTGAGGCAGAGTTTGTGGTGAGCCGAGATTACACCATTGCACGCTAGCTTGGGCAAAAGGAGCAAAACTCCATCTCAAAATAAATAAATAAGTAAATAAAAATTCAGTACTCACCAAGGTGCCCTTATTGTCTCTACTTTTATCTTGATGCATCACTGAGTTGACATTAGATTTCAAATTCGTCATTGCACTTATACTATTCTATCCTGAAGCCACCTTTATATAATGATGAAAGAAATTAGCAATTTGTTATTATTCTCTGTTGGTATATATCAAGTGCTTACCTAAAAAGAACAATAACCAGTGGAAAACATCATGTGTTTTACTGTTTTTATTTGGATGACTATTTACTTGTAACCTACTAGCAAACTATAAAATTGTATGAGATGCAGAATTTTAACTGAATTGCTTTAAGTGAACGTTTAAACATGATAAACCTTATTGATGGTATTTATATTAATATACTTAAAGTGAACATTTTATTCTTCATCATGAGTAATATAACCTACTCCTCCATGAAAATCTAGAATTAAATTTGCTAATGAATTCAGTAACATTTCCATAATATTTTTAGTTACGTGCTTAAGGTTCTCTTAGTGTTTCTCCCACTTTTTAATAGCTTATGCCTTTTTTGCCTTTGTTTTTTTTTTGGTTCATTTTAAAGTAAAAATCTCACAACATGTGATACCTAGAAGCAGTGTAACGGTCTCACCTGGTGGTAAGACCATAGGCTCTGGGGACACAGGCTGGCCATGTCTCTTCTCCTGTCTCAGCTTTAGCGTCCTCTTTTGTGGTCATGAGAACTGAAGATCTATCCTGAAGATTTGATAAGACAGTAAAGTGCTTCATATAATACCAGGCATATACATGCACAGTAAATGCTTCCTCCTTACATTTTTACTGATTGATTGAGACAGAATCTTGCTGTTTCGCCCAGGCTGGAATGCAGTGGTGTGATCGTGGTTTCTGCAACATCCGCCTCCTGGGTTCAGGCAATTCTCCTGCCTCAGCCTCCAGAGTAGCTGGGATTACAGGTGCCTGCCACCATGCCTGGTTAATGTTTGTATTTTTAGTAGAGACAGGGTTTCACCATGTTGGCCAGGCTGGCCTCGAACTCCTGACCTCGTGATCTGCCTGCCTCAGCCTTCCAAAGTGCTGGGATTAAAGGCGTCAGCCGCCGTGCCCTGCCTGTCTTTTCTTATCACAACCACCCTTGGTGATGAAATGTTAAATATGTACTAGTGGATATTATTTTGCTTAATGTTGCCTAGTGAATATTAAGTATTCTTACCTTTCAGACATGAACTTGTAAATTCAACAGGTGAAGATTTACAACTTGATTAAACAGCTTCAGGAGGTAGGTCTTCAGTGTTAAGTCAGATTAGAAGATTATGTGAAATAATTATTTAAGGTTTAACATTGAATTCTTTTAATGGTACCCTCCACATGAAATAATATGCCTCTAAGTATTAATTATGTGCCAGGACAAGATAATTCATGTTGTCAAAATTCTCATACTCTCTAGAATAATGAACTCATTTTCTTTTTATTAACCCGTTAGAAATACATGTAAATATTGCATTTACTGGTAGACAGAACTGGAAGAACAGTATTTGTCCTACTTTTGAGATGCAAGATTTATCTGGCGTAATGCATTGAACAGATTATTATTGAAGTCTACACCGGTCAACCGAACAAGCATTCGTCAAATGTCCATGATACGTAGGACAGAAGGTTTTCTTTTAGAGTATGGAGCCACGCATATTATCTTTTAATTAGATTTAGTTAGATATGTTTTTAAAGAAATAGAAATATAATTGACTTTCTTGTTTTGGCTCTGGAGTGGGGACGAAACAGAATGGAATGACACTTTAGATTTACTAAAATGGAAGGATAGCCAGTGAGATCATATCCCATCTCCCTGGACCTTTGGCTTTTACAGGTTGAGCTATAAGAACAATTAGAAAAAGGGATATCTTTTAAACACAGTATGTAGAAAAGAATAATTTCTACATATTGTGAATAATTGCACCTGCTAGCAGTTCTTTTTTTTTTTTTTAGATGGAGTTTTGTTTTGTTGCCCTTGCAGTGCAGTAGTGTGATCTCAGCTCATGGCAAGCTCCACCTTCTGGGTTAAAGCAATTCTACCTGCCTCAGCCTCCCAAGTAGCTGGGATTACAGGCACCTGCCACCATGCCTTCCTAATTTTTGTAATCATAGTAGGGTTGAGGTTTCACCATGTTGGCCAGGCTGGTCTTGAACTCCTGACCTCATGTGATTTATCCACATTGGCCTCACAAAGCACTGGGATTACAGGCATGAGCCACTGGGCTTGGCCACTAATTTTTTAATAATGTTGTTTTATTTTAGGAAGGTAAATACAATGAGTAGGACTTAGCTCCAGTTTTCTCTTACTGTTTTTGTTGTTTGTTTGTTTTGTTTTTGTTTTGTTTTGTTTTGTTTGAGATAGAGTTTAGCTCTTGTTGCCTGGGCTGGAGTGCAATTCCGTGATCTTGGCTCACTGCAGCCTCCGCCTCCTGGGTTCAAACAATTCTCCTTCTTCAGCCTCCTGAGTAGCTGGGATTACAGGCGCCCTCCCCAATGTCTGGCTACTTTTTGTATTTTCAGTAGAGATGGGGTTTCACTGTGTTGGCCAGGCTGGTCTCGAACTCCTGACCTCAGGTGATTCACCTGCCTTGGCCTCTTAAACTGCTGGGATTACGGGTGTGAGTCACTACAACCGTCTTTAATGGGGTATTTCACTGCAGACTTTGATAAACAGAATATTAGCATTTTTGGTGCTGTTTTTATTTCACTCATGCTCTTTTTCTTTAGACTCAATTATATTAACAGAATTATATTAACAGTAAAGATAAAAGTATAAAAGTTAAAGACCAGTACAGATTTAATAGTTACTCTATTCTACATATTGTGTTTAAATGATGTCCCTTTTTCTTTTTGTCCTTATAACTCAAGCTGTAAAAGCCAAAGGTCCAGTGATGATCCCATACCCTTTTTTCCAGTGTCATGTTGAAGATCTTTATGTAGAAGGCCGTTCCAAAGGAACTTTTTTTTTGTGGTGGGGGATGGGGTTTTCATTCTTCTTGCTCAGGCTGGAGTGCAATGGCGTGATCTTGGCTCACTGCAACCTCTGCCTCTTGGGTTCATGTGATTCTCCTACCTCAGCCTCTCGAGTAGGTGGGATTACAGGCGCCCACCATCATGCCAGCCTGATTTTTGTATTTTTAGTAGAGACGGCGTTTCACTATGTTGGCCAGGCTGGTCTTGAACTCCTGACCTCAGATGATCCTCCTGCCTCAGCCTCCCAAAGTGCTGGGATTACAGATGTGAACCACTATGCCCAGCCAGGAATTTTTTTTAAGAAGTCTGTCTACTAATGGAATTCCTGGCCTGGAGAGGATATTGCTGTCAAAGGAATGGATTCATTTTTTTATTAAAAGATAAGACTCTTGGATTCTTATTGGACTCTCCTCTCTGTTGTGAGTAATAAATTTTTTTTATTGTTGACAAATATTTATTCACCACCAGGGTTATATTTAATTAAGTCTGAGTTATTTTATGGTTTTGTTTTGTTTTTTTGAGATGGAGTTTTGCTGTCCTTGCCCAGGCTGGAATGCAATGGTGCGATCTCGACTCAATGCAATATCCGCCTCCTAGGTTCAAGCGACTCTCCTGCCTCAACTTCCTGAGGAGCTGGGATTACAGGCATGTGCCACTATGCCTGTCTAATTTTGTATTTTTAGTAGAGTTGGGGTTTGTCTATGTTTGTCAGACTGGTCTCGAACTCCCGACCTCGGGTGATCTGCCTGCCTCGGCTTCCCAAAGTGCTGGGATTACAGGTGTGAGCCACTGCACCTGGCCTATTTTAGGTATTTTTATCTTCCACTTTTTAATTTATCTGGGTCCAGCATTGAGTAAGTCATGCCAATGTTAGCTTTTAAAACGTGAAGACTGCCCTCACCTGACTGGCACGCAATTGAGGTTTTCTTTCACAATTTTCTGCTACTTTTGCTAAAGAAAATAGTATCCATGTCTTGTTTTTAAGCCTGAGATTTTAAAGCCTATGTGGGAATAAATGATTGTTTTTATAGATGTGTAGAGGAAGATAGTCTTGAATTCAATGTGATATTAAAGGATCCCATTTAAGATTATTGTAATATGTTTCAAAGACCTGTGGGTTGCAAAGTTATCAGTTTACTTGTGAGGACACATCCTCCACGAAGTACCTGATGAGACCATTTGCAATTATTATTTTGTTTGGTTACTGTATGGAAACCTCAAATGAAGATTTAGTTGTGCTCAAGCATCCCGATTGTCTTGTCTTTTCTTAATTAATTAATTAATTAATTAATTTTTTCCCTCCTGAGATGGAGACTTGATCTTTCACTTAGGCTTAGAGTACAGTGGCATGATGTTGGCTCCCTGCAATCTCTGCCTCCTGGGTTCAGACAATTCTCCTGCCTCAGCCTCCTGAGTAGCTGGGATTACAGGCACCTGCCACCACACTTGGCTAATTTTTGTATTTTTAGTAGAGACGGGGTTTCACCATGTTGGTCAGGCTGGTCTCGAACTCCTGACCTCAAGATCTGCCTACCTCGGCCCCCCAAAGTGCTGGGATTACAGGCGTGAGCCACTGTGCCCAGTCTGTCTTTTCTTTTCACACCCACCCTTGGTGATGAAATGTTAAATATGTACTAGTGGATATTACTTTGCTGAATATTGCCTAGTGAATATTAAGTATTTATTCTTACCTTTCAGAGATGAACTTATGAATTCAACAGGTGAAGATTTACAACTTGATAAATCAGCTTCGTGAGGTAGGTCTTCAGTCTTAAGTCAGGTTAGAAGATTATGTGAAGTAACGTTTAACATTAATTTCTTTTAATGGTAGCTTCCACATGAAATAATACGCCTCTAAGTATTAATTATGTGCCAGGACAGGAAAATTCATGTTTTCAAAATTTTCATACTCTCTAGAACAAACTCATTTTCTTTTTATTAAGCCATTTTTAAATACATATAAATACTACATTTTGGGTAGACAAAACTGAAAGAACAATATTTGTCCTACTTTTGAGGTGCAAGATTAATGTGGCATAATGCATCGAACAGGTTATTATTGAAATCTACACCAGTCAACTGAACAAGCATTCATCAAATGTCCATGATATTCAGGCCATAAGAAGTTTTTTTTAATAGTATGGAGCTGTGCATATTATCTTTTAATTAGGTGATTTAGTTAGATATGTTTTTAAATAAATAGAAATATAATGGATTTTCTTGTTTTGGCTCTGGAGTGGAGTGGGGACACAACAGAATGGAATCACACTGTTTGCAATTACTAAAATGGAAGGATTGCAGCAAGATCATATCCCTAGTCTCCCCATAGCAAATGTCACATGCTAGCTGTTTTTTTTGTTTGCTTGTTTTTTTAAGATGGAGTTTTGTTCTGTCGCCCATGCTGGAGTGCAGTGGTGTGATCTCAGCTCATGGCAAGCTCACCTCCTGGGTTCAAGCAATTCTCCCTGCCTTAGCCTCCTGAGTAGCTGGGATTATAGGCCCCTGCCACCACGCCTGCCTAATTTTTGTATTTGTAGTAGAGTTGGGGTTTCACCATGTTGACCAGGCTGGCCTCAAACTCCTGACCTCAGGAGATTCACCTGCCTCAGCCTCCCAAAGTGCTGGGATTATGGGTGTGAGTCTTGGATTTAATGGGATATTTCACTGCAGACTTTGATAAACAGAATATTAGTGTTTATGGTGTTCTTTTTATTTTACTCATACTAGTTTTCTTTGGACTCAATTACAATAACAGAATTAAAGATCAAAGTATAAAAGTTAAAGACCAATACAGATTCAGTAATTATTCTTTTCTACATATTGTGTTTAAATGACATCCTTTTTCCTTTTTGTTCTTATAGCTCCAACTGTAAAAGCCAAAGGTCTGGGGATGATCCCATACCATTTTTTCCAGTCTCATGTTGAAGATTTTTATGTAAAAGTTCTTCCCAAAGGAATTTTTTTTTTTTTTTTTGAGACAGAGTTTTCACTCCTGTCGCCCAGGCTGGAGTGCAATGGCGCGACCTTGGCTCACTGCAACCTCTGCCTCCTGGGTTCAAGCAATTCTTCTGCCTTAGCCTCCCGAGTTGCAGAGAATGAGAAAAAGGCTGTGAACAAGCTTGCTGGTCTCTCCCTGTCCTACAAAAGAGCATACCTCATCTGAAGACCCTTTTGATGAGTCAAGGCTGGGAAGGCTGAGATGAAGGGGTGTGTGTGTGTGTGTGTGTGTGTGTGTGTGTGTGTGTGCGCGCGCGCCACACCCAGCTCATTTTCTAATTTTTTTGTAGAGATGAGGTTTCACTGTGTTGCCCAGGCTGGTCTTGAACTCCTGGCCTCATGGGATCCTCCTGCCTTTGTCTCCCGGCGGCTGGGATTATAGGTATGAGCCACCTCACCTGACCTGCAATGTTTTTTCAACAGTATACATTCTGTTTTACAGAGCCACCTAAGCTAAAGATTCCCTTGAGAACAAGTACTGTCCTGTGGTTTCATGGCCTTTCTTCCATTTGTGGTTCTTGCCAAGTGAAATTTAAATCACATCTTATCAAGATGGATAAACCCAAGTTTCCCAGTGCTGGAATATAGAAAATGGATGGACAAGTAAGTCGCACTCAGCACCCGTAGCCCAGGCATGGGGACCTCAACACACCTGAGCTCCAGACGTCACCTTTCATTGTGAGTAGCTCTGAGATGACACTTCTGGTTGGTAAGTGCCTACTGGCAATAGTTTATATAACAGCAAGTGAAGGAATAAATAGTCACCAAAACATTTTCTGTCCCCAATTCCAGCATTAATTGGATTAGATAGTTATTTTATGAAGAATTTTCCTATGCCACAGTCCTGACCATGTCTTCCAGTAAACAGAAAAATTCTATTAAAAAGTGAACCTTCTGTCTCACTCTGTTGCCCAGACTGGACTGCAGTGGTGCAATTATGGCTCACTGCAGCCTCAATCTCCTGGGCTCAAGCAATCCTCCTGCCTCAGCCTCACAAGTAGCTGGGACTACAGGTGCTTGTCACCACACCTCACTAATTTTCCCATTTTTTTAATATGTGGATTCCACAGGACTGACTTCAGAAACTTGAGTATGCATGGATTTTGGTATACACAGAAATGGGGGAGCTGGAACTAATCCCCCCATATACCAAGGGACAAATTGTATCTGTTTTTACAATTATACTGTAGGATACATTATGTTCCATGACAATGGTAATTTTTAATGACAATTTTTAATTGTGTGAAATTACCATAAAAATAATTTACTGAGCTGTTACTAGGTGTCTGTAAGTACCGTAGATTTTTTGAATTCCCCATATCTCTTCCTTATTTCACTTAATCACTCTATCTTAAATTATTCATGCTTGCTTCAGTAGCACATGTACTTAAGTTGGAACAATAGAGAGATTGGCATGGCCTCTGTGCAAGAATGACATGCAAATTTGTGAAGCATTCCATATTTTTTAAAAAACGAGAAAAAAATTACTCCCAGATTTTCACTGTATTTGTGCATATGACCTTTTGTTTGGGTTGAATTATATCCAAAGATGATATTTCCGAAAGTGAGATTACTGTGAGTGACAGGGTATTAGCATTCTTATTATCCTTGATGTAAATTGCCGAGCTTTCAGGCATGGTGACTGTCAGCCTATAATTCCAGCACTTTGGGAGGCTGAGGTGGGAGGATTGCTTGAGGCCAGGAGTTGGAGGAGGCAGTAAAATGAGTCACTGTCTGTATTATTTTAAAAAAATTTCCAAGCTTTATCCTGGAAGGCTTACATACAATTTAAACACCACTGATACTACAAGAGAATGACCATTGCATTGCACCTTCAGTGGCACAGGTGTTATAATTTAACAAGTTATTTTCTGTGTGATAAATAAAAGACTTCATATTAGTCCCTTTTTTTTTTTTTTTTTTTTTTTTTTTTGAGACACAGTCTTGCTCTGTCGCCCAGGCTGTAGTGCAGTGGTATGATCTTGGCTCACTGCAACCTCTGCGTCCCAGGTTCAAGCAGTTCTGCCTCAGCCTCCTGAGTAGCTGGGATTACAGGCTCACACCACCATGCCTGGCTAATTTTTGTATTTTTAGTAGAGATGGGGTTTCACCGTATTGATCAGGCTGGTCTCAAACTCCTGACCTCGTGATCTACCTGCCTCGGCCTCCCCAAGTGCTGGATTACAGGCGTGAGCCACACACCCGGCCTATTTGTCACATGTTTTAACTTTCCTTATGATAGCTTATTAACTTTATTTCTTTATTGTCCTTTTTTTTTTTTCTTTTTTTGAAATGAAGTCTCGCTCTGTCTCCCAGGCTTGAGTGTAGTGGCACAGTCTCAACTCACTGCAGTCTTGACCTCCTGGTCTCAGGTGATCCTTCCACCTCAGTAGGTGGGTCTATAGGCACATGCCACTATGCCTGGCCAATTTTTTAAAAATTTTTAGTAGAGACGAGGTCTTGCTTTGTTTCTTAGGCTGGTCTGGGACTCCTGGCCTCAAGCGATCCCCCCACCACACCCTCCCAAAATACTAGTATTATAAGCGTGAGCCACCATGCCTGGGCTGTCTATGTCTTTTCCATTTATTTATAGAATTAATCTTTTACTAATGTGATGATCTGTTTCATCTTTTATTAAATTATAAAAATAGTAAATACTTTTAAATGAATAAGTGAAAAATTTCCTTCACTCTTTAGACCCATAATCTTATCTCAGGAAATAATTGCTATTGAGAAAATGGGCCATATCCTTCAAGATACATACATGATGATTGAACATCACTTCACATTTTCATATTTCGGGGACATTTGTACCAATACCTATTGATCTATCTTAATCCCTTTCATGGTAGCATAATATTTTATATATAGATGTATCACAATGTACCCATCAGCTGCTGTAGGCATTTAGGCTCCTTCTAATATTTGCTTTGAGTTCTTTATATAATTAAAAATTAACCCCCTCAGCCAGGTGTGAGGTCACACCTGTGTGGGATTACAGGCAGGTCACACCTGTAATCCCAGCACTTTGGAAGGTTGAGGTGGGAGAACTGCCTGAGTGTGGAAGATCACCACCAGCCTGGTCAACATAGCGACACTTTGTCTCTACTAAAAATTAAAAAAATATATATATATACATTGCACGTACACCTGTAGTCCCAGCTACTGGGGAGGCTGAGACTGGAGGATCACTTGAGCCTAGAAGGTTGAGGCTGCAGTAAACTATGATCAAACCACTGCACTTTAGCTTTGGTAAGAGCAAGACTGCGTTTCTTAAATAAAATAAAAATTAGATGGGAATATTGCTCGAGCCCTGGAGGTTGAGGCTTCAGTTAACTGTGATTGTCCCACTGCAGCCCAGCCTAGGTGATAGAGCAAGACCCTTTTTCTAAAAATAAAATAAAATAAAAAGTAACCTTCTGTTATATTTCCCAGTAACACCTTCCCTCCTACGTTTCTGCTGGAAGCCCTTGCATTTTGTTTGTTTTTCACATATCATTTAAAAACTTTTAAGTACTGATGTCTACCTGTGTCATCCCTCTTTTTTCTTTTCTTTTTTTTTTTTTTTTAAAGAATGTATTTTTGTCACTTCCAGCTGGATCTACCATGAAAGACTTCAGAGTCCAGGAAGAGAGACTGACTGGGCAACATGTTATTTAGGTACAAAAAGACTTGGACTATAACTCAGAAATGATCAAATAATAGTGCATGCATCAAGTGCAATGGGAAGCTC
Source organism: Rhinopithecus roxellana (assembly GCF_007565055.1). Taxonomy (NCBI): domain Eukaryota; kingdom Metazoa; phylum Chordata; class Mammalia; order Primates; family Cercopithecidae; genus Rhinopithecus; species Rhinopithecus roxellana. The sequence goes on from NW_022144108.1 coordinate 32,996, forward strand.
TTCTGGAGGGTGAGAGAAACTTCCAGTTAAGGTGACATTGAAGCCAGGTCCCTAAAAGATGAGGAAGAGTTGTATGAGAGTGGGGAGGGAAGGGGGAGGTGGAGGGATGAGGAATGGGCTGGGATGGGATGGAGTGAGCAGCCCAGGCAGGGAAACCAGCACTGTACAGACCTGGACAGTGAAGATGGCACATGTTGTTCAGGGAATGGTGAATTAAGTGTGGCAGGAATGCTTTGTAGAGACAGTAATTTGCTTGTATGGAATTTTGCCCGAGACCTCATTACAAAGTTTTTGATGTTATCATGCATCACTGTGCTTGTCAAACAGTATGATGATCACTGTAACATCAAGCATAGTATTTCATTAATTCTCACAAAAACAGGTAGGTGTCACAGTTATCCCCATTTTATGCACGAAATGATGAAGACTTGGAGTTAATGAGCGATTTGCCCAAGCTCACCTGGATATTAAGACTGAGTCAAATGTTAGGTCTGGTCTGACTTTAATGCTTGCCTTGTTCATGAACACCATACATTGTCTCTCCTATGCAGTTAAGCAGGTAGACAGGTGAGAGAAGAACTCATGTTTTTCTCTACTCACACACTTCTAACCAAATGTGTGTGTGGAGTTTCTACACCAGTTCTCCAACTCTCTGGATACCAACTGCGTATTCCACAATTCCATTCCGACACTACCTGGGGTTAGTGCAGACCTCACAGGTTAGGGGCTCAGTCCCACGAGACCACCCTCACTTCAGATGCCAATTGCAAGTCCTAGGTTGTCACCTGTATTTCAACCAACCAGTTAGAAATCAGGGTTCCCATGACTCTCTTCTTGAGTTTAGTTATTTGCTAGAACAACTCACAGAACTTAAAAAAACAGGTTTTTCCTTTTCTTTCTTTCTTTCTTTTTTTTTTTTTTTTAAGAGACAGGGCCTCGCTCTGTTGTCCAGGCTGGCGTGCAGTGGTGCAGTCGTAGCTCATTGAAGCCTCAACCTCCAGGGCTCAAGTGATTCTCCTGCCTCAGCCTCTCAAGTAGCTGGAATTACAGGGTTCCCACCACCACATCTGGCTAATTTCTTTTATTTTTTGTATAGATGGGGTCTTGTTATGTTGCCCAAGCTCCTCTCAAATTCCTAGACTCAAGTGATTTCCCCCCACCTCTGCCTCCCAAAGTGCTAGGATTACAGGCATGAGCCACCTCATCTGGCCAGCTTATTTTCTGTTACTGGCTCAATGTAAAGTCTCCATCTCAGGAACAGCCAGTGAAAGAGATGCACAGGGCAAGGTAAGTGGGGAGGGGCACAGAGCTTCCATGCCCTCTGTTGGGCACGCTACCCTCCCAGCACCTCCTTGTGTTCAGCGACACAGAAGTTCTCCAAACCCTGTTGTTTGGGTTTTTATGGAGGCATGATTGATTGACTATTGGTAGCTAAGTCAATCTCCAGTCCCTTTTGCCTCCTGGAATTCGGCAGGTGAGGCTGAAAGTTCCAAGCCTCAACAAATGTGGTTGGGGCTAGGCACAGTGGCTCATGCCTGTAATCCTAGCACTTTGGAAGGCCGAGGCATGCGGATCACTTGAGGTCAGGATTTTGAAACCAGCCTGACCAACATGGTGAAACCCCATCTCTACTAAAAAAAAAAAATTAGCTGGGTGTTGTGGCACATCCCTATAATTCCAGCTACTCAGGAGGCCGAGGTAGGAGAATTGCTTGAACCTGGGAGGCGGAGGTTGCAGTGAGCTGAGATTGTGCCATTGCACTCCAGCCTGGACTACAAGAGCCAAGCTCCATTTAAAAAAATAAATGTGGTTGGTTCCTCTGGCAGCCAGCCCTCCTCCTGAAGCAGTCTGGGAGCTTGCAGCCACTCTGTCAGCTCAACAGCATCCCACATGCATTCTTACCATGCTGCAGATCTGAAAGACCTTAGGGACCCTTGTGTCAGGAAACTGGGACTAAGACTAAATATTAAAACAGAAAATGCTCCTATTACCTCCATCACTAAGGACTTTATAAGAGCTTTAGAAGTTCTATGCCAGGAACCAGGGGCAGAGACCAAATGTATATTTCTTTTCTTGTGTTTGAGACAGAGTCTCACTCTGCCACTGAGGCTGGAGTGCAGTGATGTGATCATAGCTCACTGCAGCCTTGACCTCCTAGGCTAACGCGATCCTCCACCTTAGCCTCTCCAGTAGCTGGAACTACAGGCGTGCATCACCATGTCCAGCTGATTTTAATTTTAATTTTATAAAGGCGGGGTCTTCCTATGTTCCCCAGGCTGGTCTCAAACTCTTGGCCTCAAGCATTCCTTCCTCTTTGGCCTCCTGAAGTGTTGGGATTACAGATGGGAGCCCCCATGCCCAACAATCAAGGATCTTTATAAGAGAAAGGAGGCGGTAAGAGAGTCAGAATTAGAGGAGATGTGGTGATGGAAGAAGAGGTCAGAGAGGGAGATTTGAAGATGCTGCACTTCTGGCCTTGAATATGGAGTCAGGGGCCATCTTCAAGGTGAGTCAAGGAATGGAGGTGGCTTCTAGAAGCTGGAAAAGGCAAGGGAGCACATTCTAGAGCCTCCAGAAGGAATGCAGCCCCTCTGACACCTGACTTCAGCCTTAATAGACCTAGTTGGGCTTTTGGACCCCAGAACTGTAAGGTGGTAGATTTGTGGTGTTCAAGCCACTAAATATAGGGTAGTTTGTTGTAGCAGCAAGAAAAAATGAACATAAAGCTGGGGCTTTATGTTACAGTTGCTCATGCCTGTAATCCCAGCACTTTGGGAGGCTGAGGTAGGAGGATCGCTTGAGCCCAGGAGCTTAAGACCAGCCTGGACAACATAATGAGACCTCACGTCTAAAAAAGTTTTTTTTACGGGAGGCTGAGGCAGGAGAATGGCGTGAACCCAGGAGGCAGAGCTTGCAGTGAGCTGAGATCTGGCCAGTGCACTCCAGCTTGGGTGACAGAGTGAGACTCCGTCTCAAAAAAAAAAAAAAAAAAAAAAAAAAAATTTTTTTGAAAAAGGCTGGGTGCGGTGGCTCAGATTTGTGATCCCAGCACTTTTAGGAGGCTGAGGGGTTGGATCATGAGGTCAGAAGTTCAAGATCAGCCTGGCCAAGATGGTGAAACCCCATCTCTACTAAAAATACAAAAATTAGCCAGGTGTGGTGCCTGTAATCCCAGCTACTCGGGAAGCTGAAGCAGAAAATCACTTGAACCTGAAAGGCAGACTTTGCAGCGCGCTGAGATCACGTTGTTACACTTCAGCCATGGATGACTGAGACTCTGTCTCAAAAAAAAAAAAAAAAAAATAGCCCGGCATTGTGGCATGGAGTCTCATTGTGGCATGAGACTACATTGTGGCATGTAGTCTCAGTTCCTAGGGAGGCTGAGGCAGGAGGATTGTTTAAGCCTGGGAGGTTGAGGTTGCTGTGAGCTATGATTGCACCACTGTACTCCAGCCTGGGCATAGAGCAAGACCCTTGTTTTCAAAAAGAAAGAAAAGAAATGAGCATGGTGGGAATGGGGACAAATGGTAATGTTGAGTAGAGTGGTCAGGGTTGGCCTCATAAGTGAATATCGAGCAAAAGTTTGAAGCAGATGATGGAGCTGGCCAAGGTGCTGAGGGAAGAGCATTGTAGGCTGAGTCAACAGGATAAAGGCATGGGGAGGAAACTCCCTGGTGTGTCTGAGGCTCTGGAAGAAGGCCAGTGGAGCAAAGAGAGAGAGGGAGCGAAGTTGGCGAGGAGACCAGGGAGTTGCTGGGCTGGGATTGGTACAGATTGTGTAAGCCCGGGGACGCTATTCCGGGGGCTTTGGCTTTTACTCTGACTAAAATGGGAACCACCGAGGGGTTCTGAGCAGAGAGGTGACATGATCTGTCTCCTGATTTAAAGCATGCCCTGGCTGCTAAGTTGAGAAAGACTCTGGGAAGATTTGTGTAGTAGCATGGGGGCCAAGCTGTGGCAACATCCCAGTGGGAGATGATAGTGGTCCTGACCTGGTGCACAGTGGTGGTGAGAGATGGTCAGAGCCTGGATACATGTTGAAGTCAGTCAATAGGATTTCCTGACAGGCTGGATGTGAGCTGTGAGAGAAGGCAGGGGTCAAGGTTGAGTTTGATTCCAATTGAATTATTAAGTAATTAAAAAAAAACCCTACTGCCTTTCCCAATCCTACCAAGTAAAGGATGCTAGATAAAAAAAATCCCAAGTCAGGCCAGGGGCAGTAGCTCACACCTATAGTTTCAACAGTTTGAGAGGCAGAGATGGGAGTATGTTTTAAGGCCATGAGTTTGAAAGCAGCCTGGGCAACATAGTAAGACCTCCTCTCTACAAAAATAAAAGAAAGAAATTTAATAAAATAAATATAGCCGGGCATGGTGGTGTGTACCTACTCAGGAGGCTAAGGTGGACAGATCTCTTGAGGCTAGGAGTTTGAGCCAGCTTGGGCCACATATTAAGACTTCTCTCTCTAAAAAAATCAATAATAATTTTAAAAAGCCTGACATGCTGGTACTTGCCAGTATTTCCAGGTATTGGGGCAGCTGAAGTAGGAGCATGTCTTGAGCCCAGTTGGTCAAGACTGCAGTGAGCATGAA
>NW_022144109.1:0-2771 GCF_007565055.1 Rhinopithecus roxellana
AGAAAGAGCCAGGAGAACTTGCTTCCAAAGTAAGTGAATAGAATACGATAAAACAAAACAATGACACAAAACCACAATCATCATCATAATCGTATCCAACAAAACCTTACAAAAATAGGCTCCAAATATTCACTGCTTTGTAAAAATGAACATATATGAGACTGTGGGACACAATTTATGGTGCTTAGAGGCCTCTGTAGTTTACACATGAACATATATTACACCATGATTTAGCTTTTACTTAGAAATAACAATGTTTCCCGCTCAAAGAAAATTTGTATAAATTTTTTTAAGTATAAATCCTACTAGAGTAAAAATGAGGTGTGAAAATAGGAAAATACAGTGTAAAATGTGTTGAGTACAGGGCTGTCTTTGATTACCATTTTATAAAACATGCTTAGCATGTTAGTGTCACAAATAAGTATTGATTATTCATGACGTTTTTCTTCAATTCTTTCCTAAAGAACATTTTTAGCAGCAAAAATTAAGTATGACACTTGCTGTTTTTCTTCTACTGATTGTCTGATACGTTCTTATCTGAGTTAGAATGTTCATACTCTTTTCATTACTCATTTGTTTTTATGAGCCATTTTAACAGTTTTTTTCAAAAGATTAGATTTCCAAATTTACTGTTTGTTTTGTTAACAAAATGGCAGACTAAACACACATTCCCTTTGTGTTAATAATTTAGTTCTAAGACAGGAAAAATAAACGTGTATATATTGAATGGGTCTTGGAAATTAGTATCTTTGGAGGAGATGGTCATTTACATCACATGAAATTCACCTTTCCTGGGAGCAACTGCCCACTTTAAGGATTATCACACACCCCATATCCAAGGCAATCAGCTGTAAATGGGGTAGAGTACACTAGGGCAAAGTTTGCTCTTCGTAACAGATTTTTGGGTGAAGAACTACTGGGGTAAATGACACACATTCTAACAGATGAATTCTAGTGACAGAGGTAAGAATATAACCCCTGTGTTCATGGACCAAGGCATTTCATTCATTGATCCGTTCACCCAAACTCCCATGCCTGCTTCTTCTCCTCACCCTGCTCCATGCTGAAAATCCCACTTTGTACTCTCACTTACTCTCTCTCCCTCTTTCCTCTTAAACACAGACCCACACACACATATTCACACACAACTGGTAACTTAGTCTTCTTCTACTTAAAAAATCAAAATATCTTTTGATTTGTGTGTAAATTCATCAGAGTCTGACTCCGAATAGCAATGAAACTGCTAAAATGGCCAAGTCACTAGTTGAATTATCTCCTGTCGAATCTAAAATTAACAGTTCTTTAGGAGGAAAACATTATTTGGGAAATAAATTTGTTACTCGTGGAAAAAAAAAGTTATTCTGGGAATCTAGGTCTGCACTTATATTTTAATGCACCCAGGAACTCAAAAAAAAGTGCAGAGTTTTGTCACAGAAGATAGTAATACACCTCCAGGCTGATAACATTGCTATTACAGTAACATGTGTAAAACCCGTTTTTAAACACACACTGTTTATGGAGTGTAGTGGATGAGTCAGTGTGATAGAGAATGAGAGAATAGAATCTCATCCTCCGTCCTCAAGGGTGTGAACCCCTCCCATGGAGCCGGACGCACCTGCTTGGCAGCTTTCCTCAGTCCCAGAGCATCTCATTTCTGGCTCCATGTCAAGACCTTTTATTAAATAACTCACCTTCTCTAAGAATGATGTCCCACTTGCTCTCAATTATTCTTAACCTCTCTGAATATGCATTGAAGAAACAATTTTTCCCCCCAGTTTGCAGCAATAGTTCAATTCATAGTGGCTTCCAGAATTTTAACTTCAGATTTGCATAAATGTAGGCACTCCGGTTCTTGATTTCATTAGGCCCTGGGCATATTGGCCAGGACTTACTGGCACTAGTCTATGTTGAAAGTAAATAATAAGTAGACATTTATGGATAGGTAAGTGGTCAATTCAAACTGAAAGTGACCCATTCATTTATATTTGTTTATATTTTATTTTGTTTTTTTTTCACTTCACTGGTAAATATTTATAAAAAGTCTACTATGAACCACGAGATACCACTTCACATCTACTAGGATGGCTATAATTTTTTTTTTTTTTTTGAGATGGAGTCTCGCTCTGTTGCCCAGGCTGGAGTGCAGTGGCGTGATCTCGGCTCACTGCAAGTTCCGCCTCCCAGGTTCAAACCATTCTCCTGCCTCAGCCTTCCAAATAGCTGGGACTACAGGTGATCGCCACCACGCCTGGCTAATTTTTTTGTGTTTTTTCTTTTAGTAGAGGCGGCGTTTCACTATGTTAGCCAGGATGGTCTCGATCTCCTGACCTCATGATCTGCCTGCCTTGGCCTCCCAAAATGCTGGGATTACAGGCGTGAGCCACTGTACCCAGCCAGAATGGCTATAATTTTTAAAAAGGTAGATAATAACCTGTGCTACTGAGGACATGGAGAAGTTGAAACAGTCACACACTGCTGGGTGGGAATGTAAAATGGTGCAGCAACTTTGGAAAACAAAGTGCCAGTTCCTCAAAATGTTAAACGTAAAATTATCATAAGACCAGCAATTCCAGTCCTAGGTTCATTTACCCAGGAGGATTGAAACCATCTGTCCACACAAAAACTTGTATATGAATGTTCATAGCAGCATTATCCATCATAGCTAAAATATGGAAATGATCCAAATGCCTATTAACTAATGAAGGGATAAAATGTTGTATGGCCATGCAATGAAATATTGCTGGGTAATTAAAAGAGATAAAGAACTGTGG
>NW_022144110.1:0-24209 GCF_007565055.1 Rhinopithecus roxellana
ATATATGAAAATGTCAGTGCTCTGGGTTCAGAGACTATGTTTATATATATTGTAAAAATCTAGGAAAAAAGCATTCATGTGGCAAATGAAATTTTATGTGTTGGTCTCCTGTCTGGTAAACTCTAACAGAGTTACCAGGAAAAAGGAGTCTAGGAATCATGTCTCTTTAGGGGAGTAATATAGGATGAGGTCTGAATTTGGATTCAGGAACTTGGAGTTCTAGTCATCTTCCTTACTCATCTGCCTGGGACATCATTTCCCTTTCTAGGCTCTATTTCTTTCCCCTGTGCAATAAAAGGTTTGATTTAGATGTGTGCTATGTGAAGTGTGGTTCCTGGACCCATGGGTCATAGCCCAGACTATTGGATCAGAATCTCCCAAGGTAGGATCCAGAAACTTGCCTTTCAACAAACACTTCAGGCAGGTGATTCTCACTAAAGTATGAGGAGCATTGATCTAGATAAAATTTCTTAAACCAGATTTCCCAGAGAGTTGCATGAAAGAACTCCATGGGTTCTATAATTCACTGAAAATTTATCAGAAGCTCCAAGTGTGTATGCATATTTACATTTGTCTAGGGAAAGCATTTTACCCTTATTTATCTACTCACATGGTCTGTGACCCCAATAACATATTCCCTAATCTAGGCAATCTCTTAAATCCCTTTACAGCCTCAGAATGCCATAGTCCTCTGTATTCTTCAGAGCACTTAGCACAGAGTAGAGTTCAGTTGTAGACCACCAGGCTGTATGTAACCTGAGATATGTTTTTGTCTAGCTTGCTCAGCATTTTTACCAAATGTAGACATTTTAAAACCAGGGATTTTACATAAAATTCCATATTTAAAATTTTCCTGAAAATTGTGCAAGACCTCATAATTCTTGATTTTCATTTCCAGTTGGTAGCAATTTTCTGGGGCTGATTAACAATCCAGTTAATTCAGGGCATGCTCCATCCAGCTTCCCACAGTCCTTCCTATCCTAATTGTCCTCAACTTCAAGCTAAGGGGAAGTAGACAACTTATAATTTGCTTTTTGTAAAAAACAAGATCTCCCTATACATATATATAACTTTTTGTAAAAACAAGGTCTCCATATATATATACATACATATATATATATATATGTATATATATATATATATAAACTTTTTGTAAAAACAAGGTCTCCCTGTACACACCACACACACACACACACACACATATATATATAACTTTTTGTGAAAACAAGGTCTCCCTACATTCCCTAGGCTGGTCTCAGACTCCCGGGCTCTAGCAACCCTCCTATCTTGGCCTCCCAAAGTGTTGGCATTATAAGCGTGGGCACCACACTTGGCATCTCTCACAGTTCTGAAGTCTAAAATCAGTATATAGGCAGAGTTGATTCCTTCTGGAGGTTTTGAGGGAACATCTCTTTCATGCTTCTCTCCTAGCTTCTGCTGGCTGTCAACAGTCCTGATATTTTCGTTGGCTTTTAAACACATCACTTCAATCTCTGCCACTGGCAGACATGGTGTTTTCCTTGTGTCTATGTCTTCCTTTTTGTCTCTTATAAGGATACTTAACATTGGATTTAGGGTGCACCATACATCCAGGGTGATGTCATCTTGAGATCCTTAACTATTACATGTGCAAAGATGCTATTTCTGAATAAGGTCACATTCACAGATACTGGGGCTTAGGACTTGTATCTGACTTTTGGGGGGTCACTCTTTAAATCATGACACAAGGGTCTTGTGGTTTTTAAACTATTAAAGCAATTTCTGCTACATCTTTCCGACTGCTTCTTTCTGTCTTCTGATTAGAGATACTATGTGGCAAGCTCTCGGCAAATCCGGAGGTTAAAAGGAGCGTCCCGCTCTCCTGTCATTTCCCACTTCAGTGAGACTTTATCAGGAGTGTCCACCATCAGAGCATTTGGACATCAACAGAGGTTTATCCAGCAATACAAAGAGGTGGTGAATGAAAACTTGGTCTGTTTCTACAATAATGTAATTTCTAACCGGTAAGTCCCATCAATACTTAGCCTAAGATCAATCTCTTCTTAGACATCTTGCTCACTGACTTCTAAACAGAGGGTTTTGTAATGGCATTTCATTCAAGTTTTAGAAGTATGTATTCATAAGACAAATATTTTCCAGTATTTAATGTACATTTAAATTGAATTGTATCTATTTATATTCACATGAATGGTACATACAATTTAATATGAAAAAGGTGCTATTAGAATTACTCATGACATAATTCTGCATGGTGTTTTATATTTTTAGAATATATTTTATTTGTATACACTGTTACAAAACAGTGTACACAAATTTTATAAAAAATTTTTGAATTTGAAATTATAATCTCACGTAAAGGAAAAATGAAATATTAAATAGTGGTTGAGCACATTTCAATTTTTAGAAACTCTTTTATCATATTAAAAAGTATATACAATTGGAAGAGGAATTGATTTTCCAATAGGATTTTTAAAATGCAATACATCATTTTAGCTGGTGTTATTTTGCTTTTAAATTCTGATCAAGTTTTAAAGCAAAGTTCTGCAAAAGTAAAATGCATTTTCATGCAGATGAATTATTTAAGTTATCATGGATGATCCTATGTTTGATTGAATTCCAAGTAAGTGGGGGAGAAAAAAGAAAGCAGCTCTTTCTGTTTAATCTCGATTTCCCAGGGGAGACAGTTAGTACTAAATGCACCGAAATTTTTCCATCTCAGTTACTCAGGAATATATTCCATTTATCACAGGTGGCTGTCTGTTAGACTTGAATTTCTTGGCAACTTAATGGTGCTTTTTGCTGCACTGCTTGCTGTGCTGGCTGGCAATTCTATAGATTCAGCAACAGTTGGTTTGTCTATATCCTATGCCCTAAATGTAAGTAAAAATGACTTTTGTGGTATATGGTATGTTTATAATCCAATTAATTAAACATTCTTCTTCTTTGCTTGTCTGAATTATATATTATTAACTAAGTAATGAGAGACAAATCTGGATTGCCCTGGAGGCTCATTTCCTTCTCTATCTTGCTAGTCGCAGGAAGCTAGCTCAGCAATTCTAAGTTAACTTATAGGAAGAACAGGCTGATACTCAAGGCTGAGTGCTAAAGGACCAGGAAATCCTGATGTTCCATAGTTACTCAGAAGTTTCCTGCTCTCCTGTCCTGGTGGATTTATAGAGTATTACAAGGGTAAGGTCCCTTTCCAATACAGCTGGTTTATCTCATTTGCTCAGCTTAAGCAAGAGATATGCAAGCTCTAGGGAGAAGATATGGCTGTTTCTCTTCGGCTTGTAAGTTTTTCCCTAATACCCTATTTGATATTACACAGCAATGCACTAGTGGTAGGATGCACGCTCCCTTTGTAAAATAACAAATGCCCTGAACTGCTTCCACATTATGAAGAAGATAAGTCTAGGTGATTGTGTTATATACTCTTGGTCCCATATCCAAAAACCTTGAGCCAGTTGCATTTCAGAATTCAGAATTTAGGCTGTTAGAAAGGAAATATGTACATAGCCATATCCAGGGCCTGGTTCAGAAGCCCATAATCAAACACTACTGCATATACCCACTAACTGGATTAAGCAAATGCTTTGAAGAGCCCCACATCAGTTCAGGCCAGGTGAGGTATCAATGGGTTGGCACCAAACTCAAGAAAAAACTGGATTGTACAAGTTTTTTGACTTTTAGAATTCTGTTCAAAGTTATACCCTTAGAGAACCTACATTTGGGAATAGAGTGAGAAGAAAATATAGATTTTTTTTTTCTTTTTAAGGGGAGCAGGAATAGTTAGAAATCTAGGAGAATCTTCCTTCTGATGGAAGGTAGTGAAGAATGCCAAAGTGTTTGCACACTGGTTTTTTTTTTTGTGATTTAGTATGCACATTTTTTTTTTGAGGCATATCCCATCAATCTTACATCATTCCTATCATTCCTTATACCCACTATGCACTTCTTGCATATATGCTGAATTATGGTCTATCTTATCCCAAGTAATTCCATTATTTATGATATTAATGAGTTTAATATCCTTAAACACAAATATGCATATGAAGAAATATGCTTATTTCTAGAGCTGCTAAATAATCAAAAGAAATAAAGTATATGAGATATAGGTGACAAGTTCTTGGCAGATTCAAGAAATGAAAAACAAACTTTAGAAAAAATAAAGTATTATTTATGTTCCAAAAAGCTAAAGAAACATGCATTAAGCTCTGGTTTGCTCCACCATACCCCTAGATAACTCATTCTCATCTGAATTTTGGGTAAAGAAAGCATGTGAAATTGAAACCAATGCAGTTGCTGTTGAAAGAGTTTGCGAATATGAAAATATGGATAAAGAGGTAAGCACACCTCCTGTATCCCACACTTGGGACTCGTAGGAGGATCACTTAAGTTCAAGAGTTCAAGACTAGCCTTTGTCAACATAGTGAGATTCTGTTTCTCAAAAAAAAAAAAAAAAGTAAGCTAGGTATGGTGCTTAGCCTTTAGTTCAAGCTACCTGGGAGGGTGAGGTGGGAGAATCCGTCTGCTTGGGAGTTCAAGGTTGCAGTGAGCTTTGATCACACCTCTAGCCTGAGTGACAGAGCAAGATCCTGTCTATAAAAAAAAAAAAAAAGTATGAGAAAAAAAGAGGTAAGCACTCCTAAATAATCAATAAATGGATTGGATGCAGGAGTAAGACATTGTAATGTACTATAAATTGACAATTAAAAACAAATGTTAAGCAAACCTGCATTTCCAAATTCATGTCATATTCAGTGTTTCAATGAAATTAAAACCAAAAGTGTTATAAAGTGGCCTATTATTCTATATATCACTAAAATAGAATAAAAATACTTCTAATTAAATTAGGATACACCCTGAATTATAAGATATATCCCTACTTCAATGAGTTATACAAATGCAAGATCATATCCTGTTTCTAAAAGGCACAGTGATTTGTCCCTCTACTGATGTGTGGTGTAAAATATACAACTTACAATTATAACTTTGTGGAGATTTTTACAGTGAGAAAAGTGTCTTAATATAGTCAACTCATAATTATTTAGATTCTGCACAATTTTCTAAATGAATTACATTTTATTACTTGTACCTTCTGTTTTGTTTACCCATCATTAGTATCTCCGTGAATGGGAAGGGAGAGGAGAATAAATCAGTCTATTTTGTTCCCTCTAATTAACTGTAATTTGGGAGGGTGAAGAGTTATTTCAACTATTGACAGAGTATAATATTTGAGTTTCTAAAATATTTTACTCATCTTGATTGCTTCTCCTTCCAACTTCTATTAATTAACAGGGCAGATGACAAAGATGACTTGGATTTCTGTTCCTTCTTCAATCCACCTAGGAAGCTATCTTTCTTTTTATCTTGTAACTCCTCCTCTTTCACTCATGAATCTGAGGAACAGGTACCTCCTCCAAAGAAAAATCTAACATTTCCCATTGCATTTTTGGTTATATCTTTTCCTGTTTTCTCTCAGATCTTACTCTATTAACCACCTCTTCTAATTCCCACTCCCCTGCAGTTCCTCTCAGCCTGTAACTATGCCAAAATATTTTCTGCATTCTCCAACTCCTACTTGAACTTTGAATTTTTCTCTGGATTTTTCCCAAGGTCTTGTCTTTTCCTTCTAAAAGAAATTTCATGAAAAATTAGTCTACCTTCACAATCTTCAGTTACCAATATTCAACTTGTTTAGTCTGTCATCTCATGGCTAATATCAAATATTATTTTTCTATATTTTCTAAATTTTGCTCATGAAATATATTTCTTTCACATTAGAAAAAGATGACAAAATATGTGTGTACACACATTTAAACAAACAAAAACCTTTATGTAATTCGATGCAAGTTGTGACAAATACTGCTGCAAAAACTCTTGACATGGAAGGATGAGTGTGTTCAAATAACCTTATTCAGCCCTCTACACCTGTTTCTCTGCTTTCCGTTACAGAAAAGTTCTTTTGCAAAGTTGCCTGTACTTGTTTTACTATTTCCTTTTCTCTGATTCATTTTTGGACCCTCTCCAAACAGGCTTTTGATCCCACTGTTTCCACTGAATCTTCCCTCATGAAGATCACAACTGGTTCTTTGTCAGTCCTCACCTACCTGACCTATCATTTGATGTTAGCCATCACTCCCTCTCCCACGAAACACTTTACCTCACTGCCCAGGCATCACGCAGTCTTGTGTGTTCTTTTACCTTGTGCTTCCTTCAGTATTCCACACAGGCCCCTGTCTTAGGTCTTGGGCACAACTAATTAGTTCCAAATAGTTATTAAACCCTTTGCCTAGAATGTTCTTTCATTGGTATCCACCTAGCCTTTTCTCTGACCATAGTCAACAAAGCCTTTCCTAAATACCCTGCTTTAAACGACACCTCCTCCTTCTCCCAACCCTGGCTATTTCTTGTCTTATAAAGCTTTATTATCATCCAACATGCTGTATATGTTATATGGTTCTTTTTGTCTCTTCCCACTACACCCCATAAGGGAAATAATTTTTATCTGTTTTTTCTCACTGCGGAACCTCCAGCAACTAAAATAGTGAATGACCCAGCAAACCTTCGAGGAATGAATGAATGACAAGCTGTCCTTGTCTCAGCTAAAATTTCAGGTTATCTTCAGGCCCTTAAAAGGATTTTAGAAAATTTTTTTCTTAATACCTTGATAGAAGATGAGAAGTCTTGTTACCCTCAAAATATTTATTTCTAATATTTTCTTATAACTAGATAAGTTTCATGTTGGTAACATTTAAAACTGTTTTCAGAAAATCATAATATCCATAAATATCTTTCATCATTATATTCATTTTTGTTACATGCATAAGAACTATTTTGGAGGGAGGGATTTTTAAATTATAATTGTTGTTTAAAGTATTTATTTTTTGTTTGTTTTTGTTTTAAGGCACCTTGGATAATGTCTAGAAGACCCCCATTACAATGGCCTAATAAAGGTGTAGTAGAATTTATTAATTATCAGGCTCGATACCGAGATGATCTTGGTTTAGCATTGCAAGATATCACTTTCCAGACTCATGGGGAAGAGAAGGTATCATATATATTTCATATGTTTTAGTTTCCCTTTTATCTGAATGCATTCATTGTTGAGTATAATATGATATTGAATATAAGGTGGTCTTTGTTACACAAAAGTAATAAAGACATGTGGTTGGGTGTGTACTGAATATATTTTCCCTCTATAAAAATTACATTCCTTAATTAAATTGCTCATATACTACTGTGAAACATAATTTTGGTGTACTTAGTTTTACTTCCTCTATAAATGAATTGCAACAATAAGTAAATCGTTACCCCCAACACAATAAATCCATATATTTAACTATTTGTATACTTAAAGACATCGTGTTTTCCAAAACCATTAGAGAGATGGGAAAATGTTTGAAACGCACTTTAGTCAGAACAAGCAACTTACAAAACTATTGATAGTATATGATATTAGTTTTATTTTTTAAAAAAGCAACCAGATACATTAGCAAAAATATTTTTGGAGCAGACTTATTTTTGGAACAGAAGCAATCATCCTGAAATTTTCATTACCCCCAATGACTTCAACAGATTTCTGTTTTTTTCTGATTTATTTTGTTAGACTTAAGATTTTATATTAGGGCAAACGAACCACTTTAATATTCTATCTGCCGAACGTTCCTATTAATACCAAGATGCAAATCAGCAACCAGAAGATATTGCTCTTTAGTTCTCGTGGTCGTAGGGAAATGTTTAAATCACTGAGATGTTTATGACAAGATGATTATTTTGGCCAGGAGTCAAAATCCTTAAACACTGTTTTGGCTGCCTATAATAGTTTTAATGCAGAGTTGCTTTGGTACGCCATGGAAATTTACAGACATTCCTTTGAATTTTCTAGTCTATCTGGCAAAAGATTCCAGTGCCCTATTTGTTTCTTTGCTTGTTTGTTTCAATGAAGGGAAGATAGAGAAAATCTATTTTCTGAAAATCTCAATAAAACCACTCATTATCATTGCTTCTTTTGCCCTAAACTTTAATGGGTAGTTTAGGGGTGGTTCAGGAATGACCTGGTTTTCCTGGGTCTGCTGGGGATCTTTGGTGAGAAAGTAACTAATTTATTCAAAACTAAAGGAAAAACACAGATTAGTCAGAGCCTTTCCAGCAAGTAAAGAGTATTTGGATAAAGACTGGTCCTTACAGGTCACCTGACATCTTCCATGCCCATCAAGGTTAGTCTTGTTGACAAAAATTGGATCCCACTGACCTGATACCTGAATACATTTGTTGCCAGTGCAAAGGCCTTGTTTCCTTACAAAAGTAGAGTTTATGATTATTTCATTACAGATTGGAATTGTGGGAAGGACTGGAGCAGGCAAATCCACACTATCAAATTGCTTATTTAGAATTGTGGAGAGAGCAGGAGGCAAAATTATTATTGACGGAATTGATATATCAACTATTGGACTTCATGACCTTCGTGGCAAACTTAACATTATTCCACAGGTAAAGCCTATGTTGCCAGTAATCTAACATTATTCCACAGGTAAAGCCTGTATTGCCAGTAATCTTTCTTAACCCACTCCAAGAAAATCTGTTTTCTTTTTTTTTTTTTTTTTTTTTTTTGAGGCAGAGTCTCACTCTGCCGCCCAGGCTGGAGTGCAGTGGCCGGATCTCAGCTCACTGCAAGCTCCGCCTCCCGGGTTTACGCCATTCTCCTGCCTCAGCCTCCCGAGTAGCTGGGACTACAGGCGCCCGCCACTTCGCCCGGCTAGTTTTTTGTATTTTTAGTAGAGACGGGGTTTCACCGGGTTAGCCAGGATGGTCTCGATCTCCTGACCTCGTGATCCGCCCGTCTCGGCCTCCCAAAGTGCTGGGATTACAGGCTTGAGCCACCGCGCCCGGCCTTCTTTCTTTTTAAAAATCTGCTCCTTCCAAATCTATAATTCATTGTCTGAAGCCATATCATTTTAAATGGAATATATGAAAAACTGCTACGTAATTGAACCCTCTTTAAATACCCTTATCATAAAGCATTCCTCCTAAGAGCATTTATCTATTTGAAAAACCAGTACATCTTTTTGATACAATTCCTTCATAATAGTAAGTACAAATAAAAATCAAACAAATAGATCAGACTGAAACACACTGATTTTTTTTGAAAAAAAAAAATTACTGAAGTTTTTGCTTAGTTGTTAGTTTGAGTGTAGAGTTTTGACTCTTTTTTACTTGAAGTTTAGAAACATTAAAAAAAAGAACAGTAATTCAGTTAGATCTCTTTTCTCAAGCTCTTTGATTTTTCCATCTGTGGAATCAAAGGAACTTGATCATTAAGGGGCATGCAGACTAACTTAAAAGTATGCCTCTTAAGTCAAAGATGAAATACTCAGCTGAAACTGGGTGCAGTGGCTCACGCCTGTAATCCTAGAACTTTGGGAAGCTGAAGCGGGTGAATCACCTGAGGTCAGGAGTTTGAGACCAGCCTGGCCAACATGGTGAAACCCCGTCTCAACTAAAAGTACATAAATTATCCGGCCATGGTGGTGCACACCTGTAATCCCAGGCACTCAGGAAGCTGAGACAGGAGAATTGCTTGAACCTGGGAGGCGGAGGTTTCAGTGAGCCAAGATTGTGCCACTGCACTTCAGCCTGGGCAACAGAGCCGGACTCCGTATCAAAAAAAAAGAAAAAAAAAATCATTGTACTGTCTTCTAAAAATATATTACAATGTCATATTGTTTAGACATATGCTTGTATTCATGCATTTACCTCAAAACAAATTTGAGTAAAATCTGGAATTCTGGAAGGGAAAAAATTAGTGGGAAAAAAGAGCCATCAGTCGTTCTTCTCTTACAGATAGAGTAAAATATAGTTTCACTAGGTATCTTGATATAGAATAAAGAAAACGAACTTAATCCTCTTTGAATTCTCTTCAACCACTAACTTACCTTCGTGTGGTGTGGACAAGAACTCTTTGGCTCTTCCAGCTCACTCTCTGTAAAATAAGAATACTAACTTCTATCTTTCTGAGTCGGTATACTGATTGATAATATTATATACATACTACTTTTCGTATTTATTGTATGTTATATCCTTGACTACATGGCAGGAATTATCATCATTATTTTGGTGCTTGTTATTATTTTCAGTAATAGGAATAGGAGAAAGAAAATCATGAGACTTATGATGACTTCATATGAATTATAGTTTATTTTGACTCTCTTCTGTTTTTGTTTTAAATATAAAATGAATTTGATGACTATAGTAGGTCTGATAATTTTGCTTTCTCCTGCTTTGTTTTCTGAGTCTGACTTTTAGAAATGTATTTATGCCTCATGACAGTAAGATTATGCGGGACTATTTTCTGCTCTAGCATCCTGTTTTATTTTCTGGAACCCTTCAAATGAACCTGGATCCCCTAAACAAATATTCTGATAGCAAGCTGTGGGAAGTGCTGGAATTGTGTCACTTAAAAGAGTTTGTGCAGTCCCTTCCTGAGAAGCTACTGCATGAGATTTCAGAGGGTGGTGAGAACCTCAGGTAAGCTGCTAAGAGCAGAGCTTGTCCAAGTTATTCATTCCAAGCTCTTTAGAAACTTGAACTGGCATCGAAGAGAAATATAGCTCCTGAGCCACCAGGGCCTGTTTAAAGTGCACCATGGCCAATTCCCTCTAAGGAAGAGAAGGAAAAAGTCAATTGTTGCTGCAGCCTGGGAAACCACTGGCTAAGAGAAAGGAAAGAAAAAATAAAGAACAATGCCCTATGAAAAGTCACTATTTAATTCAATCTTCTTTTGTCAAGACTGCTACTCTGAGAGCCTCGTTCCTAAAAAATGTTGTAAGGGGCTAGTTTGCCTTCACCGTTGTTTGTTGCCTTAAGATAACCCCCTTCATGTGACCAGAGACCCAAGGAAAGTGAGCTAGATCCCTGTAATGGCCTGCGTGGCAGGACTCCCATCACTCCTTCTTTGATCACTTTCTCCCTACCCCTCTGTGTTTCTGCAACATTGGTCTCCATGCTGTGTCATGAGTTTGCCAGGCCAATTCACACCTACCACAGGGATTTTACATCTGTTGTTTTCTTTATCTGGAACAAGTTTTTACTGGAAATCTGCATGCCTCACTCTCCATGTCCTTCAGTCCCTGTCTTAAAATTTCTCCTGAGGATTTCTTTGGCAAGCCCATCTAAAATGCCCACCCCACACCCACACTTTATACCCCACTTCTGTGTGTTTGAATTCTTCTTAACACTTATTATATACATATTATCCATGAAATTACTACATATAATGTTGCACCGTACTCGTATACCCCTCCTACTATGATTTTTACTCAATTATCTTGCTTATTGCTTTCTGTGTCCCCCTGAGAATGCATCTGCTACACAGAGATTTTTGTCTGTTTTGCTCATTGGTCTAAAGTCTGGCACTCCCTGAGTAAATATTTCTTGAATAAAAGAACAAATGAAGTTGTGGGTGAAAGAAAGAATGAATAGTGGTACCATCAGAATTTTAAAACATGAGGTGTGTTACCATAAAGTCCATTGTTGAAATTATTATTATTATTATTTTAACAGCATGGGACGACGGCAGCTGGTCTGTCTTGCTCGTGCTTTGCTTCGAAAAACAAAAATTCTCATCTTGGATGAAGCAACAGCCTCCATCGACTTTGAGACGGACAAGTTGGTGCAGACCACAATCAGGAAGGAGTTTTCTGATTGCACCATCCTGACCATTGCTCACAGACTGCAATCTATCATTGATTCAGACAGGTGTGCTTGCTTTCTTTTCAGAAATAAAATCATTTCTGCCAAGATAAATATTGGGTATATGAAACACACTGATTACTTGCCAGTCATAAATAATTATATCTGTGCTGAGAGATACAAAGTTTTCCCTAATGATATAAGAGGTATTTTCCAAAATAATTGAAGGAAAAGTTAAAGCTAAAAGAATATTAGAGAACTTGATGTAGTTCCTGAATTAACTAGCACCTATATGTTGAACTGAAATAACTCATACACTGGTCTAAACTTTATATTAGCAGGATCAATAAAATGTGAGGTGGAAGACTGTAGGTTACCTGACGCTATTCTTTTCACATTTCAGGGTGCTTGTTCTAGACTCAGGAAGCATTGTGGAATTTGAAGCACCTCAGAATTTGATACGTCAGAAAGGACTTTTCTATGAAATGACAACGGACGCTGGAATAACACAAGAATCAGGCACAAAAAATAAATTACTTTAGCTGTATGTTAATTTGCATAATAAAAAATCACAGCAGTGTATTAGTATTTAAAAAGCAAAGATGTCACAAGAACTGAAAACCAAACACCGCATGCTCTCACTCATAGGTGGGAATTGAACAATGAGATCACTTGGACTCGGGAAGAGGAACATCACACACTGGGGCCTATCATGGGGAGGGGGGAGGGGGGAGGGATTGCGTTGGGAGTTATACATGATATAAATAATGAATTGATGGGTGCTGACGAGTTGATGGGTGCAGCACACCAACATGGCACAAGTATACATATGTAACAAACCTGCATGTTATGCACACGTACCCTAGAACTTAAGGTATAATAAAAAAAAAAAAAAAAAAAAAAAAGCAAAGATAGAAGGAAAATGCACAAGGGCAGGCCCCTGCTATGAGTTGGCACACACTCTCATAGGCACCAGTTTCTTTTTTTGTTTGTTTATTTGTTCGAGATGGAGTTTTGCTCTTGTTGCCCAGGCTGCAGTGCAATGGCGCGATCTCAACTCACTGCATCCTCCGCCTCCTGGGTTCACGCGATTCTCCTGCCTCAGCCTCCTGAGTAGCTAGGATTACAGGCACCTACCACCATGCCCAGCTAATTTTTGTATTTTTAGTAGAGCCGGGGTTTGGCCATGTTGGCCAGGCTGGTCTCGAACTCCTGACCTCAGGTGATCTGCCGTCTCAGCCTCCCAAAGTGCTTTGATCACAGGCGTGAGCCACGGTCCTCTGCCAGCACCACAGTTTCTAACCATGCTGGGCTGTACCTAGACTTCCCTCTTCCGTTCGTGCTTGCCTTATTCATATTGGCCAACATGCTAAGTGCCACTTGTCCTTTAAGTCCCTGACTTCACTTGGGAGTTCCCTTCTCAGCGTGTCCCCTGATCTTCCCCTCTGCCCTCCAGTGTGATCTAGACGCCCCTTTTCTGTGCTCTCATTAGCCCCGTGTGCATACCTTTATCATGGCAGGGCTCACACTCTATTTTAATTTTTAAGTCTGCTTTCCCCTTGAAGGCAAGTGACCAGTTTTAATCATCTTTGTATGTTATGTTCCTACCATCGTGCCTTTCACAAAACTGATGCCCAACAAATGTTTGTAGAATGAATAGCTAGACATTCTAGGGTACTGTATGTACTTATTTATATATAAACTGATGTGGGCTGGACACTGTGGCAAACACCCATAATCCCAGCATTTAGGGAGGCCGAGGTGAAAGGATAGCTTGAAGCCAGGAACTTGAGACCAACCTGGGCAACAAAGTGAGATCCTGTCTCTACAAAAAATAAGTAAATATAATGAAAAAAATGAGACGGGCATGATAGTGCACGCCTGTAATCCCAGCTACTCAGGATGCTGAGGTGGGAGGATTGCTTGAGCCCAGGAGTTCAAGTTTGCAGTGAGGTATGATACACCATGGTATTCCAGCTTGGGTGACAGAGAGACACCCTATCTTAAAAAAAAAAAAAAAAAAAAAAAAAAGTTTTAAAAGTATATTTTGAGCTATTGTACAATTTATGAAATGATGAAGAAATCACAGAAAAAAAGTTATTCAACTGCTTTTTGGAAAGAGTAATTATACATTAACAGATTTTTTTATAATTGTTTAGAATGTTTTATATTTTTATTATTTACCTTTGAGTAAAAGAAAAAGCCTAGTATTTTCTTTGGAACACTATTTTTTGGTTAATATACCAACCTCAATGGGATATTTTATTACATTTATGAGAGGATTGTTGATTTGTAGTACTAATCAGATTTAAAGGGCTTTTTCTTTAGTAGTTTTGTTTAAAAGAAGCAACATTATGTCTCTGAATTGTCCTTCAAATTTAAAGTCTTTAAACTTCAATAAAATTTTCTTTCAAGAAGATTTTAATAAAATAGTTTAAAATGTTCTTTAAAGCCCATCAACCTTTTCTTTTGTCCTCCTTTCTTCCTCCCTGGGCAGCCCTGTACAACCTTGCTTCATTTCCTAAGGGTGTTTATGAAAAGTTACCTTAAGCTAGAAAACTTGTATTATCTAAAATCTCCTCCCTTAAGGATGTTAGCTGCTTGAAGTGTTGTCCTATCTGTACAATCCCTGAAGTGCTTTGTAAACATTGAATAAATAGCTGTTGAATTATATTAAGAAAGGAATCAAAATACTTCATTTGTATGAGTTAAAAGATGTTTTAGCTCCCTATTCCTATAATTTTAGTAAATCAGAGAAGCTGCATAATTTTAAAATCTAATGGGAAATCAACAGTAGCCTGGATAAATTGTGGTATATTCACATAATATAATTCTATCTAGCTATGAGAATGAATGTACAACAGCTACTGTGCACATTAGGCAATCTGATGAATCTCACAAAGAATGTTGAGTGAAATAGCCACAAAAGAATATTACTATATGACTCCATGATTCTAATTATATAATTTTTTTAAAAGGAAAACTAATCTATACTATTAGAAGTTGGGATACTGGAGGGGGCGGAGCAAGATGGCCGAATAGGAACAGCTCCAGTCTCCAACTCCCAGCGTGAGCGACACAGAAGACCGGTGATTTCTGCATTTTCAACTGAGGTACTGGGGTCATCTCACTAGGGAGTGCCGGACAATCGGTGCTGGTCAGCTGCTGCAGCCTGACCAGCGAGAGCTGAAGCAGGGCGAGGCATCGCCTCACCTGGAAGCGCAAGGGGGAAGGGGATCCGTTTTCCTAGCCAGGGGAACTGAGACACACAACACCTGGAAAATCGGGTAACTCCCACCCCAATACTGCGCTGTAAGCATACAGGCATTCCAGGAGAATATATCCCACACCTGGCCGGGAGGGTCCCACGCCCACGAAGCCTCCCTCACTGCTAACACAGCAGTCTGCCGCGATCTATCCGCAAGGCAGCAGCGAGGCTGGGGGAGGGGTGCCCGCCATTGCTGAGGCTTAAGTAGGTAAACAAAGCCGCTGGGAAGCTCGAACTGGGTGGAGCTCACAGCAGCTCAAGGAAGCCTGCCTGTCTCTGTAGTCTCCACCTCTGGGGACAGCGCACAGCTGAAGACCAACAGGGAAAGTAGCGGGAGCTGGTGCAGACGCGAACGACTCTGTCTGACAGCTTTGGGGAGAGCCGCGGATCTCCCAACGCGGAGGTTGAGATCTGAGAACGGACAGACTGCCTGCTCAGGTGTGTCCCTGACCCCTGAGTAGCCTAGCTGGGAGAAATCCCCCACTAGGGGCAGTCTGACACCCCACACCTCACAGGGTGGAGTACACCCCTGAGAGGACACTTCCAAAGGAAGAATCAGACAGGTACACTCGCTGTTCAGCAATATTCTATCTTCGGCAACCTCTGCTGCTGATACCCAGGCAAACAGGGTCTGGAGTGGACCTCAAGCAATCTCCAACAGACCAACAGAGAGTCCTTCTGACTGTCAGAAGGAAAACTATCAAACAGGAAGGACACCTATACCAAAACCCCATCAGTTCGTCACCACCATCAAAGACCAGAGACAGATAAAACCACAAAGATGGGGAAGAAGCAGGGCAGAAAAGCTGGAAATTCAAAAAATAAGAGCGCATCTCCCTCTGCAAAGGAGCGCAGCCCATCACCAGCAACGGATCAAAGCTGGTCAGAGAATGACTTGGACGAGAGGAGAGAAGAAGGCTTCAGTCCATCAAACTTATCAGAGCTAAAGGAGGAATTACGTACCCAGCGCAAAGAAACTAAAAATCTTGAAAAAAGAGTGGAAGAATTGACAGCTAGACTCATTAATGCAGAGAAGATCATAAACGAAATGACAGAGATGAAAACCATGACACGAGAAATACGTGACAAATGCACAAGCTTCAGTAACCGACTCGATCAACTGGAAGAAAGAGTATCAGCGATTGAAGATCAAATGAATGAAATGAAGCGAGAAGAGAAACCAAAAGAAAAAAGAAGAAAAAGAAATGAGCAAAGCCTGCAAGAAGTATGGGATTACGTAAAAAGACCAAATCTACGTCTGATTGGGGTGCCTGAAAGTGAGGGGGAAAATGGAACCAAGTTGGAAAACACTCTTCAGGATATCATCCAGGAGAACTTCCCCAACCTAGTAGGGCAGGCCAACATTCAAATTCAGGAAATACAGAGAACGCCACAAAGATACTCCTCCAGAAGAGCAACTCCAAGACACATAATTGCCAGATTCACCAAAGTTGAAATGAAGGAAAAAATCTTAAGGGCAGCCAGAGAGAAAGGTCGGGTCACCCACAAAGGGAAGCCCATCAGACTAACAGCAGATCTCTCGGCAGAAACTCTACAAGCCAGAAGAGAGTGGGGGCCAATATTCAACGTTCTTAAAGAAAAGAATTTTAAACCCAGAATCTCATATCCAGCCAAACTAAGTTTCATCAGTGAAGGAGAAATAAAATCCTTTACAGATAAGCAAATGCTTAGAGATTTTGTCACCACCAGGCCTGCCTTACAAGAGACCCTGAAGGAAGCCCTAAACATGGAAAGGAACAACCGGTACCAGCCATCGCAAAAACATGGCAAAATGTAAAGACCATCGAGGCTAGGAAGAAACTGCATCAACTAACGAGCAAAATAACCAGTTAATATCATAATGGCAGGATCAAGTTCACACATAACAATATTAACCTTAAATGTTAATGGACTAAATGCTCCAATTAAAAGACACAGACTGGCAAACTGGATAAAGAGTCAAGACCCATCAGTCTGCTGTATTCAGGAGACCCATCTCACATGCAGAGACATACATAGGCTCAAAATAAAGGGATGGAGGAAGATCTACCAAGCAAATGGAGAACAAAAAAAAGCAGGGGTTGCAATCCTAGTCTCTGATAAAACAGACTTTAAACCATCAAAGATCAAAAGAGACAAAGAAGGCCATTACATAATGGTAAAGGGATCAATTCAACAGGAAGAGCTAACTCTCCTAAATATATATGCACCCAATACAGGAGCACCCAGATTCATAAAGCAAGTCCTTAGAGACTTACAAAGAGACTTAGACTCCCATACAATAATAATGGGAGACTTCAACACTCCGCTGTCAACATTAGACAGATCAACGAGACAGAAAGTTAACAAGGATATCCAGGAATTGAACTCATCTCTGCACCAAGCGGACCTAATAGACATCTATAGAACTCTCCACCCCAAATCAACAGAATATACATTCTTCTCAGCACCACATCGCACTTATTCCAAAATTGACCACATAATTGGAAGTAAAGTACTCCTCAGCAAATGTAAAAGAACAGAAATTATAATAAACTGTCTCTCAGACCACAGTGCAATCAAACTAGAACTCAGGACTAAGAAACTCAATCAAAACCGCTCAACTACATGGAAACTGAACAACCTGCTCCTGAATGACTACTGGGTACATAACGAAATGAAAGCGGAAATAAAGATGTTCTTTGAAACCAATGAGAACAAAGATACAACATACCAGAATCTCTGGGACACATTTAAAGCAGTGTGTAGAGGGAAATTTATAGCACTAAATGCCCACAAGAGAAAACAGGAAAGATCTAAAATTGACACTCTAACATCACAATTAAAAGAACTAGAGAGGCAAGAGCAAACACATTCAAAAGCTAGCAGAAGGCAAGAAATAACTAAGATCAGAGCAGAACTGAAGGAGATAGAGACACAAAAAACCCTCCAAAAAATCAATGAATCCAGGAGTTGGTTTTTTGAAAAGATCAACAAAATTGACAGACCGCTAGCAAGGCTAATAAAGAAAAAAAGAGAGAGGAATCAAATAGATGCAATAAAAAATGATAAAGGGGATATCACCACTGACCCCACAGAAATACAAACTACCATCAGAGAATACTATAAACGCCTCTACGCAAATCAACTAGAAAATCTAGAAGAAATGGATAATTTCCTGGACACTTACACTCTCCCAAGGCTAAACCAGGAAGAAGTTGAATCCCTGAATAGACCAATAGCAGGCTCTGAAATTGAGGCAACAATTAATAGCCTACCCACCAAAAAAAGTCCAGGACCAGATGGATTCACAGCTGAATTCTACCAGAGGTACAAGGAGGAGCTGGTACCATTCCTTCTGAAACTATTCCAATCAATAGAAAAAGAGGGAATCCTCCCTAACTCATTTTATGAGGCCAACATCATCCTGATACCAAAGCCTGGCAGAGACACAACAAAAAAAGAGAATTTTAGACCAATATCCCTGATGAACATTGATGCAAAAATCCTCAATAAAATACTGGCAAACCGGATTCAGCAGCACATCAAAAAGCTTATCCACCATGATCAAGTGGGCTTCATCCCTGGGATGCAAGGCTGGTTCAACATTCGCAAATCAATAAACGTAATCCAGCATATAAACAGAACCAAAGACAAGAACCACATGATTGTCTCAATAGATGCAGAAAAGGCTTTTGACAAAATTCAACAGCCCTTCATGCTAAAAACGCTCAATAAATTCGGTATTGATGGAACGTACCTCAAAATAATAAGAGCTATTTATGACAAACCCACAGCTAATATCATACTGAATGGGCAAAAACTGGAAAAATTCCCTTTGAAAACTGGCACAAGACAGGGATGCCCTCTCTCACCACTCCTATTCAACATAGTGTTGGAAGTTCTGGCTAGGGCAACCAGGCAAGAGAAAGAAATCAAGGGTATCCAGTTAGGAAAAGAAGAAGTCAAAATGTCCCTGTTTGCAGATGACATGATTGTATATTTAGAAAACCCCATCGTCTCAGCCCAAAATCTCCTTAAGCTGATAAGCAACTTCAGCAAAGTCTCAGGATACAAAATTAATGTGCAAAAATCACAAGCATTCTTATACACCAGCAACAGACAAGCAGAGAGCCAAATCAGGAATGAACTTCCATTCACAATTGCTTCAAAGAGAATAAAATACCCAGGAATCCAGCTTACAAGGGATGTAAAGGACCTCTTCAAGGAGAACTACAAACCACTGCTCAGTGAAATCAAAGAGGACACAAACAAATGGAAGAACATACCATGCTCATGGATAGGAAGAATCAATATCGTGAAAATGGCCATACTGCCCAAGGTTATTTATAGATTCAATGCCATCCCCATCAAGCTACCAATGAGTTTCTTCACAGAATTGGAAAAAACTGCTTTAAAGTTCATATGGAACCAAAAAAGAGCCCGCATTGCCAAGACAATCCTAAGTCAAAAGGACAAAGCTGGAGGCGTCACGCTACCTGACTTCAAACTATACTACAAGGCTACAGTAACCAAAACAGCATGGTACTGGTACCAAACAGAGATATAGACCAATGGAACAGAACAGAGTCCTCAGAAATAATACCGCACATCTACAGCCATCTGATCTTTGACAAACCTGAGAGAAACAAGAAATGGGGAAAGGATTCCCTATTTAATAAATGGTGCTGGGAAAATTGGCTAGCCATAAGTAGAAAGCTGAAACTGGATCCTTTCCTTACCCCTTATACGAAGATTAATTCAAGATGGATTAGAGACTTAAATGTTAGACCTAATACCATAAAAACCCTAGAAAAAAATCTAGGTAGTACCATTCAGGACATAGGCATGGGCAAGGACTTCATGTCTAAAACACCAAAAGCAACGGCAGCAAAAGCCAAAATTGACAAATGGGATCTAATTAAACTAAAGAGCTTTTGCACAGCAAAAGAAACTACCATCAGAGTGAACAGGCAACCTACAGAATGGGAGAAAATTTTTGCAACCTACTCATCTGACAAAGGGCTAATATCCAGAATCTACAAAGAACTCAAACAAATATACGAGAAAAAAACAAACAACCCCATCAAAAAGTGGGGAAAGGATATGAACAGACATTTCTCAAAAGAAGATATTCATACAGCCAACAGACACACGAAAAAATGCTCATCATCACTGGCCATCAGAGAAATGCAAATCAAAACCACAATGAGATACCATCTCACACCAGTTAGAATGGCAATCATTAAGAAGTCAGGAAACAACAGGTGTTGGAGAGGATGTGGAGAAATAGGAACACTTTTACACTGTTGGTGGGATTGTAAACTAGTTCAACCATTATGGAAAACAGTATGGCAATTCCTCAAGGATCTAGAACTAGATGTACCATATGACCCAGCCATCCCACTACTGGGTATATACCCAAAGGATTATAAATTAGTCTACTACAAAGACACATGTACACGTATGTTTATTGCGGCACTATTCACAATAGCAAAGACTTGGAATCAACCCAAATGTCCATCTGTGACAGACTGGATTAAGAAAATGTGGCACATATACACCATGGAATACTATGCAGCCATAAAAAAGGATGAGTTTGCGTCCTTTGTAGGGACATGGATGCAGCTGGAAACCATCATTCTTAGCAAACTATCACAAGAAGAGAAAACCAAACACCGCATGTTCTCACTCATAGGTGGGAACTGAACAATGAGATCACTTGGACTCGGGAAGGGGAACATCACACACTGGGGTCTATCATGGGGAGGGGGGAGGGGGGAGGAGGGAGGGATTGCATTGGGGAGTTATACATGATATAAATGATGAATTGATGGGTGCTGACGAGTTGATGGGTGCAGCACACCAACATGGCATAAGTATACATATGTAACAAACCTGCACGTTATGCACATGTACCCTAGAACTTAAAGTATAATAAAAAAAAAAAATAAAAAAAAAAAATAAAGTGGTATCTAAAAAAAAAAAAAAAAAAAAAAAAAAAAAAAAAAAAAAAAAAAAAAAAAAGAAGTTGGGATACTGGTTATCCTTGATGGGGAAGGTTATAATAGGGTACACAAGGTAGACTTATGGGGTAATGGTAGCATTTTGTTTCTTGAAGTGAATCTGAGTACTCATTCAGTTTGTGAATGTTCACCAATCTGTATATTTAGAATATGTGTAGTTTTCTGCATATATATACGGATATATATTATCTTCATATGTAATACAGAGTAAAAGAAAAGCAAAAGTAAGAAACATAAAAAATGACTAAATCAAAGCTATTCAAATATAATTTTCTTGCTTTAAGAAATCAATATTTTATTCATACTTCAATTATGTACATCAAGTTTGTTCAATTATTGATGTACACTAGAAGCAGAGTGCAAAGTACTCAAAGTGATTGGATTACAGAGAGGTAGCACATTTGTAATAAAAAAGGTTATTCCATGATTGTATGATTTGTTTAAAGATTGTAACTTCAAAATAGATTCATAAAGTAATGATACATTTCAATATACAAAATATTTACCATAGCTGACGGAGAAAATTCTAAGTAGCATTAAGTTGCTTTCTTTGAGGATAATGAGAATGTTTATTATTGAAAGCCCATGATGTGCCAGGTAATGTGCAATATATTTGGAACATGTGTCACTTTCAATTTTCACTCAGTAATATCAGGAAGACATTATCTACTCCATTTTATCAAATACAATGCTAAGATTCCAAGAGGAGCTGGGCCAATAAGACAAAGAATCCAGGTCTATGTGAGTACAAAGCCGAGGATGCTCCTTCTAGTTCTCCACCAAGATGTCTCATTCCTAGAAGAGTCACTAAAAAATAGTCTGTAGTTCGAAAAAGTTTCAAAATCTTTTAAACAATGGGATTTTAAACCAATATCTTTGTGGGCATACTAAATAAAATTAGTTTGAGGTGGGGGTAGGATCCATGCCTCTTTAAATATAGTATTAGGCTGGACCATATAAAATAGTCATTT
Organism: Rhinopithecus roxellana; assembly: GCF_007565055.1. Classification (NCBI taxonomy): domain Eukaryota; kingdom Metazoa; phylum Chordata; class Mammalia; order Primates; family Cercopithecidae; genus Rhinopithecus; species Rhinopithecus roxellana. The sequence continues at coordinate 21,936 of NW_022144110.1, forward strand.
CTGTAGGTCAAAAAATGGCTGAATAATGGCAATTTCACTTACTTCTAAACATAGCCTTGATATAGAAGTGTTTAGAAAACTTAATGTTGCATTTTAATATGCATGTAAATAATGAATAGTTCTACCTGATCTAAAGGGCCTTTCTTTTAAAAGAAAATTTAAAAGCTAGAATGCAAAAACATAGTAGTTAAGAGTTCAGGATCTCAAGACAGGATACCTATGTGAACTCAACCACTTAATAGTTGTATAAACTTGAGTAACTTTACATATTTCTCTGTGTTTATTTGGAGTCATAATTCTATTTACCTCCTAAGTATGCTATGGAAATTAAATCATGTAATACATGTAATCACTTAAGACAGTGTCTAGCATATAGAAAACATCGAATAACATATTGGCTATTATTTAAACACCAAAACTCCTTGTTCCTTATAACCATAGTCTCATATTTACAAAATCACATTATAGGACACTTTATTTATTTTTTTTGAGCCAGAGTCTTGCTCTATCGGCCAGACTGGAGTGCAGTGGCATGATCTCAGCTCACTGTAATCTGGGCTTAAACAATTCTCCTGCCTCAGCTTCCTGAGTAGCTGAGATTACAGGCATGTGCCACCATGCCTGGCTAATTTTTGTATTTTTAGTAGAGATGGGGTTTTACCCTGTTGGCCAGTCTGGTCTCAAACTCCTGACCTCAGGTAATCTGCCCACCTTGGCCTCCCAAAGTTCTGGGATTACAGGCATGAGCCACCACACCAGGACACACTCCTTTTTTTTTTTTTTTTTTTTTTTTCAGATGGAGTCTCTCTCTGTTGCCCAGGCTGGAGTGCAGTGATGCAGTCTTGGCTCACTACAACCTCCGCCTCCTGAGTTCAAGTGATTCTCTTGCCTCAGCCGTGTGACACCACACCCAGCTAATTTTTTAAATTTTTAGTAGAGACAGAGATTCACTGTGGTAACCAGAATGGTCTCGATCTCCTGACCTCGTGATCTGCTGGCCTCGGCCTCCCAAAGTGTTGGGATTACAGGCGTGAGCCACCGCACCCGTCCCAGGACACACTCTTAAGTAAATAAAAAGTACAAAAAGTTTATAAAAGCCTATTTCATACACAACAACCTTGGGATAACTGGAGATTCAAAGAAGATATAGGCCTCAGTGATGCATAATATTGTCTCAGTGAGATCAAGCAAATATGAGGAGGCAGCGGTTAGGAACTTCTTCTAGCTCCTTCTAGTTCTCCTTTCCTACTTTCCTGGATGCAAGTAGATCATTTTTTAATACAAGAAGTAAGAACTTCTGGTTGTACTGTTATCAACATGTCTCTAAATCTTCTTATGAAAAGGAAGGCTATTTGGTAATTCACGTGTCTACTATGCTGCTGAGTTAATGGGCCGAGGAAATGGGTCTGAACCATAAGAAGAGTTCCTGGCTTCTTGATGATTGCTATCTAAGTAACCCAGGCTTCTCACTAGTTACTTTCAGAATGGATAGTCTGAACTTAGTTATCATTGTTGCCCAAAGATAGTAACCTTTTGCTTATCTCAATAATGCTGCAAAAAAAGAAAAGGAATAGGCATAGGAGGAAAATGTAAAATAGATCATAAATAGAAAAATATTTTTGATGAATTTGCTTCAAACATTTAGAAAGAAAATAACACATGCATTTTTTTGTATGACAAGGAGAGTAACATAGTATCAGTTTTGAATTCATGTTTAAACAACTCAGATCTTCATTAATGCGCTTGTGATGACTGGTTTATGGCCTTTTAAAACTCTGATATACACAGTAGAAATAATGTGGTGATCAAGACGAAGACTAAAATGAATGATTTGGAATGCAAGACAATGGAGTGCAAAAGGAACTAGGCGTAAATATTAGTACAGCTTCAGTCACCACTAATTCCCTGTGAACATCTGCTTCTGGCTTTCTGTTGTGAGCATTTGTGCAACAATTTCCAGATTTTACAGAACATCCTACTGCTTGACCTATATTACCATACCTGTCTACGATATTAGAGAGGCAACAAACAAGAATTACTATCAGTCTTGATACGTAAGGTCTTGAAAAGTGTTGTTTCATATATTCTGTTAGACTTTTTAGTTAATACAGGCAGGAGGAAAATCAGTTTTCTTTTATTCCATCTTGGGCAGAAGTACAAGTCCAACAAAAGATAATGTGACCAAATGTTTAACTACATAAGGGTCATAAATTGAAAAGTACAAGCATGAAAAGAAGTAAAACAAGGAAGTGTAAACAACCACATGGCTTGTTG
>NW_022144111.1:0-29135 GCF_007565055.1 Rhinopithecus roxellana
ATTCACAATGGCAATGCAGTTTCTCAGAAAGCTTCTCTTAGTTATTATGTGAGGATATTTCCTTATCACCATGGGCCCCAAGGGCTCCCAAATATCACTTTGCAGATTCCACGAAAAGAGTGTTAGCAACTGCTTCTTGAGGCAGAGTTGTAACTCTGTGAGATGAACTCACAGATCAGAAAGAAGTTTCTCAGAAAGCTTCTTTCACGTTTGAACGGATGAAATTTCCTTTATCAGCGTAGGCCTCAATGTGATCCAAAGAAGCCCTTCTCAGATTCCTCAAAGACAGTGTTAATGGACTGCTCCACGAAACATAAGTGTAACTCTGTGAGATGAATTCACACATCACCAAGAAGTTTCTCTAAGAAAGCTTCTTTCTAGTTTTCATCTCTGGATATTTCATTTGTCACTGTAATGTTCATTGCGCTATGAAGTATCTAATTGCAGATTCCAGAAAACTGTGCTAACAAACTGATCACAGAGAAACGTGTAACCTGTGAGTTGCATTCACACATGGCAATGCAGTTTCTCAGAAAGCTTCTCTTTAGTTATTATGTGAGGATTTTCCTTTATCACCATGGGCCCCAATGGCTCCCAAATATCACTTTGCAGATTCCACGAAAAAGTGTTAGCAAACTGCTTCTTGAGGCAGAGGTTGTAACTCTGTGAGATGAACTCACAGATCAGAAAGAAGTTTCTCAGAAAGCTTCTTTCACGTTTGAACGGATGAAATTTCCTTTATCAGCGTAGGCCTCAAATGGCCAAAGAAGCCCTTCTCGATCCTCAAAGACAGTGTTAATGGACTGCTCCACGAAACATAAGTGTAACTCTGTGAGATGAATTCACACATCACCAAGAAGTTTCTAAGAAAGCTTCTTTCTAGTTTCATCTGTGGATATTTCCTTTCACTGTAATGTTCATTGCGCTATGAAGTATCTAATTGCAGATTTCCAGAAAACTGTGCTAACAAACTGATCACTGAAGAGAAACGTGTAACTCTGTGGGTTGCATTCACACTGGCAATGCAGTTTCTCAGAAAGCTTCTCTTTAGTTATTATGTGAGGATATTTCCTTTATCACCATGGGCCCCAATAGGCTCCCAAATATCACTTTGCAGATTCCACGAAAAGAGTGTTAGCAAACTGCTTCTTGAGGCAGAGGTTGTAACTCTGTGAGATGAACTCACAGATCAGAAAGAAGTTTCTCAGAAAGCTCTTTCTCTCTCATTTATTGGAAGATGTTTCCATTGGCCCCATTGTTTCAAAGGGATCGGGAATATCTGTTCTCAGATTCCACACAAATGGCCTAGGCCACGGCCCCACGAAATACCGCTGCAACTTAGTGAGTTGAATTCACACATCACATAGCGTTTCTCAGAAAGCTTCTTTCTTTAGTAAGACGAGGTTATTTGTGGTCTTGGAGCGCCACCGTGTGTCCTATTGCAGATTCTGCGAAAATTCTGCTAGCGAGTTTCTCAGTGGAAACAATGATGGACATCTGTGGGCTGAATTCACCCACAACAAAGAAGTTTTTGAGAAGCCTTCTCTGCAGGTTTCTCTGAGGATAGTTCCTTATTCAGCATGCGATTCAACGATATCCAAGACATCACATCTGAGATTCCTCAAAATGAGTGCTAGGAAACTCCCCCGAGAACGGGTGATAGAACACTGTGAAATGAATTCACATATCACAAAGCAGTTTCTCACAAAGCTTGGTTCCGCTTTCTCTTGAAGGATATTTCCTTTCTCCTTCTATTCTTCAAAGCTATCTGAAATATCACTTCTCAGAATCCACGGAAACAGTCCAAGAAACGGCTCCAAAGAACACTGGCGTAAGTCTGTGAGTTGCATTCACACATGGCAATGCAGTTTCTCAGAAAGCTTCTCTTTAGTTATTATGTGAGGATATTTCCTTTATCACCATGGGCCCCAATAGGCTCCCAAATATCACTTTGCAGATTCCACGAAAAGAGTGTTAGCAAACTGCTTCTTGAGGCAGAGGTTGTAACTCTGTGAGATGAACTCACAGATCAGAAAGAAGTTTCTCAGAAAGCTTCTTTCACGTTTTGAACGGATGAAATTTCCTTTATCAGCGTAGGCCTCAATGTGATCCAAAGAAGCCCTTCTCAGATTCCTCAAAGACAGTGTTAATGGACTGCTCCACGAAACATAAGTGTAACTCTGTGAGATGAATTCACACATCACCAAGAAGTTTCTAAGAAAGCTTCTTTCTAGTTTTCATCTCTGGATATTTCCTTTGTCACTGTAATGTTCATTGCGCTATGAAGTATCTAATTGCAGATTTCCAGAAAACTGTGCTAACAAACTGATCACTGAAGAGAAACGTGTAACTCTGTGAGTTGCATTCACACTGGCAATGCAGTTTCTCAGAAAGCTTCTCTTTAGTTATTATGTGAGGATATTTCCTTTATCACCATGGGCCCCAATAGGCTCCCAAATATCACTTTGCAGATTCCACGAAAAGAGTGTTAGCAAACTGCTTCTTGAGGCAGAGGTTGTAACTCTGTGAGATGAACTCACAGATCAGAAAGAGTTTCTCAGAAAGCTTCTTCACGTTTTGAACGGATGAAATTTCCTTTATCAGCGTAGGCCTCAATGTGATCCAAAGAAGCCCTTCTCAGATTCCTCAAAGACAGTGTTAATGGACTGCTACGAAACATAAGTGTAACTCTGTGAGATGAATTCCACATCACCAAGAAGTTTCTAAGAAAGCTTCTTTCTAGTTTTCATCTGTGGATATTTCATTGTCACTGTAATGTTCATTGGGCTATGAAGTATCTAATTGCAGATTTCCAGAAAACTGTGCTAACAAACTGATCACTGAAGAGAAACGTGTAACTCTGTGAGTTCCATTCACACCTGGCAATGCAGTTTCTCAGAAAGCTTCTCTTTAGTTATTATGTGAGGATATTTCCTTTATCACCATGGGCCCCAATAGGCTCCCAAATATCACTTTGCAGATTCCACGAAAAGAGTGTTAGCAAACTGCTTCTTGAGGCAGAGGTTGTAACTCTGTGAGATGAACTCACAGATCAGAAAGAAGTTTCTCAGAAAGCTTCTTTCACGGTTTGAACGGATGAAATTTCCTTTATCAGCGTAGGCCTCAAAGTGGTCTAAAGAAGCCCTTCTCAGAATCCTCAAAGACAGTGTTAACGGACTGCTCCACGAAACATAAGTGTAACTCTGTGAGATGAATTCACACATCACCAAGAAGTTTCTAAGAAAGCTTCTTTCTAGTTTTCATCTTGTGGATATTTCCTTTGTCACTGTAATGTTCATTGCGCTATGAAGTATCTAATTGCAGATTTCCAGAAAACTGTGCTAACAAACTGATCACTGAAGAGATAGTGTAACTCTGTGAGTTGCATTCACACATGGCAATGCAGTTTCTCAGAAAGCTTCTCTTTAGTTATTATGTGAGGATATTTCCTTTATCACCATGGGCCCCAATAGGCTCCCAAATATCACTTTGCAGATTCCGCGAAAAGAGTGTTAGCAAACTGCTTCTTGAGGCAGAGGTTGTAACTCTGTGAGATGAACTCACAGATCAGAAAGAAGTTTCTCAGAAAGCTTCTTTCACGTTTGAACGGATGAAATTTCCTTTATCAGCGTAGGCCTCAATGTGATCCAAAGAAGCCCTTCTCAGATTCCCAAAGACAGTGTTAATGGACTGCTCCACGAAACATAAGTGTAACTCTGTGAGATGAATTCACACATCACCAAGAAGTTTCTAAGAAAGCTTCTTTCTAGTTTTCATCTGGATATTTCCTTTGTCACTGTAATGTTCATTGCGCTATGAAGTATCTAATTGCAGATTTCCAGAAAACTGTGCTAACAAACTGATCACTGAAGAGAAACGTGTAACTCTGTGGTTGCATTCACACTGGCAATGCAGTTTCTCAGAAAGCTTCTCTTTAGTTTTATGTGAGGATATTTCCTTTATTACCATGGGCCCCAATAGGCTCCAAATATCACTTTGCAGATTCCACGAAAAGAGTGTTAGCAAACTGCTTCTTGAGGCAGAGGTTGTAACTCTGTGAGATGAACTCACAGATCAGAAAGAAGTTTCTCAGAAACTTCTTTCACGTTTTGAAGGATGAAATTTCCTTTATCACGTAGGCCTCAATGATCCAAAGAAGCCCTTCTCAGATTCCTCAAAGACAGTGTTAATGGACTGCTCCACGAAACATAAGTGTAACTCTTTGAGATGAATTCACCAATCACCAAGAAGTTTCTAAGAAAGCTTCTTTCTAGTTTTCATCTGTGGATATTTCCTTTGTCACTGTAATGTTCATTGCGCTATGAAGTATCTAATTGCAGATTTCCAGAAAACTGTGCTAACAAACTGATCACTGAAGAGAAACGTGTAACTCTTTGAGTTGCATTTACACTTGGCAATGCAGTTTCTCAGAAAGCTTCTCTTTAGTTATTATGTGAGGATTTTCCTTTATTACCATGGGCCCCAATAGGCTCCCAATATCACTTTGCAGATTCCACGAAAAGAGTGTTAGCAAACTGCTTCTTGAGGCAGAGGTTGTAACTCTGTGAGATGAACTCACAGATCAGAAGAAGTTTCTCAGAAAGCTTCTTTCTCATTTTTTTGAAGATGTTTCCATTGGCCCCATTGTTTCAAAGGGATCGGGAATCTGTTCTCAGATTCCACACAAATAGGCCTAGGCCACGGCCCCACGAAATACCGCTGCAACTTAGTGAGTTGAATTCACACATCACATAGCGTTCTCAGAAACTTCTTTCTTTAGTAGACGAGGTTATTTGTGGTCTTCGAGCGCCACCGTGTGTCCTATTGCAGATTCTGCGAAAATTCTGCTAGCGAGTTTCTCAGTGGAAACAATGATGGAATCTGTGGGCTGAATTCACCACAACAAAGAAGTTTTTGAGAAGCCTTCTCTGCAGGTTCTCTGAGGATAGTTCCTTATTCAGCATGCGATTCAACGATATCCAAGACATCACATCTGAGATTCCTCAAAATGAGTGCAGGAAACTCCCCCGAGAACGGGTGATAGAACACTGTGAAATGAATTCACATATCACAAAGCAGTTTTCTCACAAAGCTTGGTTCCGCTTTCTCTTGAAGGATATTTCCTTTCTCCTTCTATTCTCAAAGCTACTGAAATATCACTTCTCAGAATCCACGGAAACAGTCCAAAGAAACGGCTCCAAAGAACACTGGCGTAAGTCTGTGAGTTGCATTCACACATGGCAATGCAGTTTCTCAGAAAGCTTCTCTTTAGTTATTATGTGAGGATATTTCCTTTATCACCATGGGCCCCAATAGGCTCCCAAATATCACTTTGCAGATTCCACGAAAAGAGTGTTAGCAAACTGCTTCTTGAGGCAGAGGGTTGTAACTCTGTGAGATGAACTCACAGATCAGAAAGAAGTTTCTCAGAAAGCTTCTTTCTCATTTTTATTGGAAGATGTTCCATTGGCCCCATTGTTTCAAAGGGATCGGGAATATCTGTTCTCAGATTCCACACAAATAGGCCTAGGCCACGGCCCCACGAAATACCGCTGCAACTTAGTGAGTTGAATTCACACATCACATAGCGTTTCTCAGAAAGCTTCTTTCTTTAGTAAGACGAGGTTATTTGTGGTCTTCGAGCGCCACCGTGTGTCCTATTGCAGATTGCGAAAATTCTGCTAGCGAGTTTCTCAGTGGAAACAATGATGGACATCTGTGGGCTGAATTCACCCACAACAAAGAAGTTTTTGAGAAGCCTTCTCTGCAGGTTTCTCTGAGGATAGTTCCTTATTCAGCATGCGATTCAACGATATCCAAGACATCACATCTGAGATTCCTCAAAATGAGTGCTAGAAACTCCCCCGAGAACGGGTGATAGAACACTGTGAAATGAATTCACATATCACAAAGCAGTTTCTCACAAAGCTTGGTTCCGCTTCTCTTGAAGGATATTTCCTTTCTCCTTCTATTCTTCAAAGCTATCTGAAATATCACTTCTCAGAATCCACGGAAACAGTCCAAAGAAACGGCTCCAAAGAACACTGGCGTAAGTCTGTGAGTTGCATTCACACATGGCAATGCAGTTTCTCAGAAAGCTTCTCTTTAGTTATTATGTGAGGATATTTCCTTTATCACCATGGGCCCCAATAGGCTCCCAAATATCACTTTGCAGATTCCACGAAAAGAGTGTTAGCAAACTGCTTCTTGAGGCAGAGGTTGTAACTCTGTGAGATGAACTCACAGATCAGAAAGAAGTTTCTCAGAAAGCTTCTTTCACGGTTTTGAACGGATGAAATTTCCTTTATCAGCGTAGGCCTCAATGTGATCCAAAGAAGCCCTTCTCAGATTCCTCAAAGACAGTGTTAATGGACTGCTCCACACGAAACATAAGTGTAACTCTGTGAGATGAATTCACACATCACCAAGAAGTTTCTAAGAAAGCTTCTTTCTAGTTTTCATCTCTGGATATTTCCTTTGTCACTGTAATGTTCATTGCGCTATGAAGTATCTAATTGCAGATTTCCAGAAAACTGTGCTAACAAACTGATCACTGAAGAGAAACGTGTAACTCTGTGGGTTGCATTCACACTTGGCAATGCAGTTTCTCAGAAAGCTTCTCTTTAGTTATTATGTGAGGATATTTCCTTTATCACCATGGGCCCCAATAGGCTCCCAAATATCACTTTGCAGATTCCACGAAAAGAGTGTTAGCAAACTGCTTCTTGAGGCAGAGGTTGTAACTCTGTGAGATGAACTCACAGATCAGAAAGAAGTTTCTCAGAAAGCTTCTTTCACGTTTTGAACGGATGAAATTTCCTTTATCAGCGTAGGCCTCAATATGATCCAAAGAAGCCCTTCTCAGATTCCTCAAAGACAGTGTTAATGGACTGCTCCACGAAACATAAGTGTAACTCTGTGAGATGAATTCACACATCACCAAGAAGTTTCTAAGAAAGCTTCTTTCTAGTTTTCATCTGTGGATATTTCCTTTGTCACTGTTATGTTCATTGCGCTATGAAGTATCTAATTGCAGATTTCCAGAAAACTGTGCTAACAAACTGATCACAAGAGAAACGTGTAACTCTGTGAGTTGCATTCACACATGGCAATGCAGTTTCTCAGAAAGCTTCTCTTTAGTTATTATGTGAGGATATTTCCTTTATCACCATGGGCCCCAATAGGCTCCCAAATATCACTTTGCAGATTCCACGAAAGAGTGTTAGCAAACTGCTTCTTGAGGCAGAGGTTGTAACTCTGTGAGATGAACTCACAGATCAGAAAGAAGTTTCTCAGAAAGCTTCTTTCACGGTTTGAACGGATGAAATTTCCTTTATCAGCGTAGGCCTCAAAGTGATCCAAAGAAGCCCTTCTCAGATCCTCAAAGACAGTGTTAACGGACTGCTCCACGAAACATAAGTGTAACTCTGTGAGATGAATTCACACATCACCAAGAAGTTTCTAAGAAAGCTTCTTTCTAGTTTTCCTCTGTGGATATTTCCTTTGTCACTGTAATGTTCATTGCGCTATGAAGTATCTAATTGCAGATTTCCAGAAAACTGTGCTAACAAACTGATCACTGAAGAGAAGTGTAACTCTGTGAGTTGCATTCACACATGGCAATGCAGTTTCTCAGAAAGCTTCTCTTTAGTTATTATGTGAGGATATTTCCTTTATCACCATGGGCCCCAATAGGCTCCCAAATATCACTTTGCAGATTCCACGAAAAGAGTGTTAGCAAACTGCTTCTTGAGGCAGAGGTTGTAACTCTGTGAGATGAACTCACAGATCAGAAAGAAGTTTCTCAGAAAGCTTCTTTCACGGTTTGAACGGATGAAATTTCCTTTATCAGCGTAGGCCTCAATGTGATCCAAAGAAGCCCTTCTCAGATTCCTCAAAGACAGTGTTAATGGACTGCTCCACGAAACATAAGTGTAACTCTGTGAGATGAATTCACACATCACCAAGAAGTTTCTAAGAAAGCTTCTTTCTAGTTTTCATCTGGATATTTCCTTTGTCACTGTATGTTCATTGCGCTATGAAGTATCTAATTGCAGATTTCCAGAAAACTGTGCTAACAAACTGATCACTGAAGAGAAACGTGTAACTCTGTGGTTGCATTCACACATGGCAATGCAGTTTCTCAGAAAGCTTCTCTTTAGTTATTATGTGAGGATATTTCCTTTATCACCATGGGCCCCAATAGGCTCCCAAATATCACTTTGCAGATTCCACGAAAAGAGTGTTAGCAAACTGCTTCTTGAGGCAGAGGTTGTAACTCTGTGAGATGAACTCACAGATCAGAAAGAAGTTTCTCAGAAAGCTTCTTTCACGTTTTGAACGGATGAAATTTCCTTTATCAGCGTAGGCCTCAGTATGATCCAAAGAAGCCCTTCTCAGATTCCTCAAAGACAGTGTTAATGGACTGCTCCACGAAACATAAGTGTAACTCTGTGAGATGAATTCACACATCACCAAGAAGTTTCTAAGAAAGCTTCTTTCTAGTTTTCATCTGTGGATATTTCCTTTGTCACTGTAATGTTCATTGCGCTATGAAGTATCTAATTGCAGATTTCCAGAAAACTGTGCTAACAAACTGATCACTGAAGAGAAACGTGTAACTCTGTGGTTGCATTCACACTTGGCAATGCAGTTTCTCAGAAAGCTTCTCTTTAGTTATTATGTGAGGATATTTCCTTTATCACCATGGGCCCCAATAGGCTCCCAAATATCACTTTGCAGATTCCACGAAAAGAGTGTTAGCAAACTGCTTCTTGAGGCAGAGGTTGTAACTCTGTGAGATGAACTCACAGATCAGAAAGAAGTTTCTCAGAAAGCTTCTTTCTCATTTTTATTGGAAGATGTTTCCATTGGCCCCATTGTTTTCAAAGGGATCGGGAATATCTGTTCTCAGATTCCACACAAATAGGCCTAGGCCACGGCCCCACGAAATACCGCTGCAACTTAGTGAGTTGAATTCACACATCACATAGCGTTTCTCAGAAAGCTTCTTTCTTTAGTAAGACGAGGTTATTTGTGGTCTTGGAGCGCCACCGTGTGTCCTATTGCAGATTCTGCGAAAATTCTGCTAGCGAGTTTCTCAGTGGAAACAATGATGGACATCTGTGGGCTGAATTCACCCACAACAAAGAAGTTTTTGAGAAGCCTTCTCTGCAGGTTTCTCTGAGGATAGTTCCTTATTCAGCATGCGATTCAACGATATCCAAGACATCACATCTGAGATTCCTCAAAATGAGTGCTAGGAAACTCCCCCGAGAACGGGTGATAGAACACTGTGAAATGAATTCACATATCACAAAGCAGTTTCTCACAAAGCTTGGTTCCGCTTTTCTTGAAGGATATTTCCTTTCTCCTTCTATTCTTCAAAGCTATCTGAAATATCACTTCTCAGAATCCACGGAAACAGTCCAAAGAAACGGCTCCAAAGAACACTGGCGTAAGTCTGTGAGTTGCATTCACACATGGCAATGCAGTTTCTCAGAAAGCTTCTCTTTAGTTATTATGTGAGGATATTTCCTTTATCACCATGGGCCCCAATAGGCTCCCAAATATCACTTTGCAGATTCCACGAAAAGAGTGTTAGCAAACTGCTTCTTGAGGCAGAGGTTGTAACTCTGTGAGATGAACTCACAGATCAGAAAGAAGTTTCTCAGAAAGCTTCTTTCACGGTTTGAACGGATGAAATTTCCTTTATCAGCGTAGGCCTCAATGTGATCCAAAGAAGCCCTTCTCAGATTCCTCAAAGACAGTGTTAATGGACTGCTCCACGAAACATAAGTGTAACTCTGTGAGATGAATTCACACATCACCAAGAAGTTTCTAAGAAAGCTTCTTTCTAGTTTTCATCTCTGGATATTTCCTTTGTCACTGTATGTTCATTGCGCTATGAAGTATCTAATTGCAGATTTCCAGAAAACTGTGCTAACAAACTGATCACTGAAGAGAAACGTGTAACTCTGTGGTTGCATTCACACTTGGCAATGCAGTTTCTCAGAAAGCTTCTCTTTAGTTATTATGTGAGGATATTTCCTTTATCACCATGGGCCCCAATAGGCTCCCAAATATCACTTTGCAGATTCCACGAAAAGAGTGTTAGCAAACTGCTTCTTGAGGCAGAGGTTGTAACTCTGTGAGATGAACTCACAGATCAGAAAGAAGTTTCTCAGAAAGCTTCTTTCACGTTTTGAACGGATGAAATTTCCTTTATCAGCGTAGGCCTCAATATGATCCAAAGAAGCCCTTCTCAGATTCCTCAAAGACAGTGTTAAGGGACTGCTCCACGAAACATAAGTGTAACTCTGTGAGATGAATTCACACATCACCAAGAAGTTTCTAAGAAAGCTTCTTTCTAGTTTTCATCTGTGGATATTTCCTTTGTCACTGTATGTTCATTGCGCTATGAAGTATCTAATTGCAGATTTCCAGAAAACTGTGCTAACAAACTGATCACAGAAGAGAAACGTGTAACTCTGTGAGTTGCATTCACACATGGCAATGCAGTTTCTCAAAAGCTTCTCTTTAGTTATTATGTGAGGATATTTCCTTTATCACCATGGGCCCCAATAGGCTCCCAAATATCACTTTGCAGATTCCACGAAAAGAGTGTTAGCAAACTGCTTCTTGAGGCAGAGGTTGTAACTCTGTGAGATGAACTCACAGATCAGAAAGAAGTTTCTCAGAAAGCTTCTTTCACGGTTTGAACGGATGAAATTTCCTTTATCAGCGTAGGCCTCAAAGTGGTCTAAAGAAGCCCTTCTCAGAATCCTCAAAGACAGTGTTAACGGACTGCTCCACGAAACATAAGTGTAACTCTGTGAGATGAATTCACACATCACCAAGAAGTTCTAAGAAAGCTTCTTTCTAGTTTTCATCTTGTGGATATTTCCTTTGTCACTGTAATGTTCATTGCGCTATGAAGTATCTAATTGCAGATTTCCAGAAAACTGTGCTAACAAACTGATCACTGAAGAGAAACGTGTAACTCTGTGAGTTGCATTCACACATGGCAATGCAGTTTCTCAGAAAGCTTCTCTTTAGTTATTATGTGAGGATATTTCCTTTATCACCATGGGCCCCAATAGGCTCCCAAATATCACTTTGCAGATTCCACGAAAAGAGTGTTAGCAAACTGCTTCTTGAGGCAGAGGTTGTAACTCTGTGAGATGAACTCACAGATCAGAAAGAAGTTTCTCAGAAAGCTTCTTTCACGTTTTGAACGGATGAAATTTCCTTTATCAGCGTAGGCCTCAATGTGATCCAAAGAAGCCCTTCTCAGATTCCTCAAAGACAGTGTTAATGGACTGCTCCACGAAACATAAGTGTAACTCTGTGAGATGAATTCACACATCACCAAGAAGTTTCTAAGAAAGCTTCTTTCTAGTTTTCATCTCTGGATATTTCCTTTGTCACTGTAATGTTCATTGCGCTATGAAGTATCTAATTGCAGATTTCCAGAAAACTGTGCTAACAAACTGATCACTGAAGAGAAACGTGTAACTCTGTGGGTTGCATTCACACTTGGCAATGCAGTTTCTCAGAAAGCTTCTCTTTAGTTATTATGTGAGGATATTTCCTTTATACCATGGGCCCCAATAGGCTCCCAAATATCACTTTGCAGATTCCACGAAAAGAGTGTTAGCAAACTGCTTCTTGAGGCAGAGGTTGTAACTCTGTGAGATGAACTCACAGATCAGAAAGAAGTTTCTCAGAAAGCTTCTTTCACGTTTTGAACGGATGAAATTTCCTTTATCAGCGTAGGCCTCAGTATGATCCAAAGAAGCCCTTCTCAGATTCCTCAAAGACAGTGTTAATGGACTGCTCCACGAAACATAAGTGTAACTCTGTGAGATGAATTCACACATCACCAAGAAGTTTCTAAGAAAGCTTCTTTCTAGTTTTCATCTGTGGATATTTCCTTTGTCACTGTAATGTTCATTGCGCTATGAAGTATCTAATTGCAGATTTCCAGAAAACTGTGCTAACAAACTGATCACTGAAGAGAAACGTGTAACTCTGTGAGTTGCATTCACACTTGGCAATGCAGTTTCTCAGAAAGCTTCTCTTTAGTTATTATGTGAGGATATTTCCTTTATCACCATGGGCCCCAATAGGCTCCCAAATATCACTTTGCAGATTCCACGAAAAGAGTGTTAGCAAACTGCTTCTTGAGGCAGAGGTTGTAACTCTGTGAGATGAACTCACAGATCAGAAAGAAGTTTCTCAGAAAGCTTCTTTCTCATTTTTTTGGAAGATGTTTCCATTGGCCCCATTGTTTTCAAAGGGATCGGGAATATCTGTTCTCAGATTCCACACAAATAGGCCTAGGCCACGGCCCCACGAAATACCGCTGCAACTTAGTGAGTTGAATTCACACATCACAAGCGTTTCTCAGAAAGCTTCTTTCTTTAGTAAGACGAGGTTATTTGTGGTCTTGGAGCGCCACCGTGTGTCCTATTGCAGATTCTGCGAAAATTCTGCTAGCGAGTTTCTCAGTGGAAACAATGATGGACATCTGTGGGCTGAATTCACCCACAACAAAGAAGTTTTTGAGAAGCCTTCTCTGCAGGTTTCTCTGAGGATAGTTCCTTATTCAGCATGCGATTCAACGATATCCAAGACATCACATCTGAGATTCCTCAAAATGAGTGCTAGGAAACTCCCCCGAGAACGGGTGATAGAACACTGTGAAATGAATTCACATATCACAAAGCAGTTTCTCACAAAGCTTGGTTCCGCTTTCTCTTGAAGGATATTTCCTTTCTCCTTCTATTCTTCAAAGCTATCTGAAATATCACTTCTCAGAATCCACGGAAACAGTCCAAAGAAACGGCTCCAAAGAACACTGGCGTAAGTCTGTGAGTTGCATTCACACATGGCAATGCAGTTTCTCAGAAAGCTTCTCTTTAGTTATTATGTGAGGATATTTCCTTTATACCATGGGCCCCAATAGGCTCCCAAATATCACTTTGCAGATTCCACGAAAAGAGTGTTAGCAAACTGCTTCTTGAGGCAGAGGTTGTAACTCTGTGAGATGAACTCACAGATCAGAAAGAAGTTTCTCAGAAAGCTTCTTTCACGGTTTGAACGGATGAAATTTCCTTTATCAGCGTAGGCCTCAATGTGATCCAAAGAAGCCCTTCTCAGATTCCTCAAAGACAGTGTTAATGGACTGCTCCACGAAACATAAGTGTAACTCTGTGAGATGAATTCACACATCACCAAGAAGTTTCTAAGAAAGCTTCTTTCTAGTTTTCATCTCTGGATATTTCCTTTGTCACTGTAATGTTCATTGCGCTATGAAGTATCTAATTGCAGATTTCCAGAAAACTGTGCTAACAAACTGATCACTGAAGAGAAACGTGTAACTCTGTGAGTTGCATTCACACTTGGCAATGCAGTTTCTCAGAAAGCTTCTCTTTAGTTATTATGTGAGGATATTTCCTTTATCACCATGGGCCCCAATAGGCTCCCAAATATCACTTTGCAGATTCCACGAAAAGAGTGTTAGCAAACTGCTTCTTGAGGCAGAGGTTGTAACTCTGTGAGATGAACTCACAGATCAGAAAGAAGTTTCTCAGAAAGCTTCTTTCACGGTTTGAACGGATGAAATTTCCTTTATCAGCGTAGGCCTCAATATGATCCAAAGAAGCCCTTCTCAGATTCCTCAAAGACAGTGTTAATGCTGCTCCACGAAACATAAGTGTAACTCTGTGAGATGAATTCACACATCACCAAGAAGTTTCTAAGAAAGCTTCTTTCTAGTTTTCATCTGTGGATATTTCCTTTGTCACTGTAATGTTCATTGCGCTATGAAGTATCTAATTGCAGATTTCCAGAAAACTGTGCTAACAAACTGATCACTGAAGAGAAACGTGTAACTCTGTGGTTGCATTCACACTGGCAATGCAGTTTCTCAGAAAGCTTCTCTTTAGTTATTATGTGAGGATATTTCCTTTATCACCATGGGCCCCAATAGGCTCCCAAATATCACTTTGCAGATTCCACGAAAAGAGTGTTAGCAAACTGCTTCTTGAGGCAGAGGTTGTAACTCTGTGAGATGAACTCACAGATCAGAAAGAAGTTTCTCAGAAAGCTTCTTTCACGGTTTTGAACGGATGAAATTTCCTTTATCAGCGTAGGCCTCAAAGTGATCCAAAGAAGCCCTTCTCAGATTCCTCAAAGACAGTGTTAATGGACTGCTCCACGAAACATAAGTGTAACTCTGTGAGATGAATTCACACATCACCAAGAAGTTTCTAAGAAAGCTTCTTTCTAGTTTTCATCTTGTGGATATTTCCTTTGTCACTGTAATGTTCATTGCGCTATGAAGTATCTAATTGCAGATTTCCAGAAAACTGTGCTAACAAACTGATCACTGAAGAGAAACGTGTAACTCTGTGAGTTGCATTCACACTGGCAATGCAGTTTCTCAGAAAGCTTCTCTTTAGTTATTATGTGAGGATATTTCCTTTATCACCATGGGCCCCAATAGGCTCCCAAATATCACTTTGCAGATTCCACGAAAAGAGTGTTAGCAAACTGCTTCTTGAGGCAGAGGTTGTAACTCTGTGAGATGAACTCACAGATCAGAAAGAAGTTTCTCAGAAAGCTTCTTTCACGTTTGAACGGATGAAATTTCCTTTATCAGCGTAGGCCTCAATGTGATCCAAAGAAGCCCTTCTCAGATTCCTCAAAGACAGTGTTAATGGACTGCTCCACGAAACATAAGTGTAACTCTGTGAGATGAATTCACACATCACCAAGAAGTTTCTAAGAAAGCTTCTTTCTAGTTTTCATCTCTGGATATTTCCTTTGTCACTGTAATGTTCATTGCGCTATGAAGTATCTAATTGCAGATTTCCAGAAAACTGTGCTAACAAACTGATCACTGAAGAGAAACGTGTAACTCTGTGGTTGCATTCACACTTGGCAATGCAGTTTCTCAGAAAGCTTCTCTTTAGTTATTATGTGAGGATATTTCCTTTATCACCATGGGCCCCAATAGGCTCCCAAATATCACTTTGCAGATTCCACGAAAAGAGTGTTAGCAAACTGCTTCTTGAGGCAGAGGTTGTAACTCTGTGAGATGAACTCACAGATCAGAAAGAAGTTTCTCAGAAAGCTTCTTTCACGTTTGAACGGATGAAATTTCCTTTATCAGCGTAGGCCTATGATCCAAAGAAGCCCTTCTCAGATTCCTCAAAGACAGTGTTAATGGACTGCTCCACGAAACATAAGTGTAACTCTGTGAGATGAATTCACACATCACCAAGAAGTTTCTAAGAAAGCTTCTTTCTAGTTTTCATCTGTGGATATTTCCTTTGTCACTGTAATGTTCATTGCGCTATGAAGTATCTAATTGCAGATTTCCAGAAAACTGTGCTAACAAACTGATCACTGAAGAGAAACGTGTAACTCTGTGAGTTGCATTCACACTGGCAATGCAGTTTCTCAGAAAGCTTCTCTTTAGTTATTATGTGAGGATATTTCCTTTCTCACCATGGGCCCCAATAGGCTCCCAAATATCACTTTGCAGATTCCACGAAAAGAGTGTTAGCAAACTGCTTCTTGAGGCAGAGGTTGTAACTCTGTGAGATGAACTCACAGATCAGAAAGAAGTTTCTCAGAAAGCTTCTTTCACGTTTTGAACGGATGAAATTTCCTTTATCAGCGTAGGCCTCAAATGATCCAAAGAAGCCCTTCTCAGATTGCTCAAAGACAGTGTTAATGGACTGCTCCAGGAAACATAAGTGTAACTCTGTGAGATGAATTCACACATCACCAAGAAGTTTCTAAGAAAGCTTCTTTCTAGTTTTCATCTGTGGATATTTCCTTTGTCACTGTAATGTTCATTGCGGTATGAAGAATCTAATTGCAAATTTCCAGAAAACTGTGCTAACAAACTGATCACTGAAGAGAAACGTGTAACTCTGTGAGTTGCATTCACAATGGCAATGCAGTTTCTCAGAAAGCTTCTCTTTGGTTATTATGTGAGGATATTTCCTTTATCACCATGGGCCCCAATAGGCTCCCAAATATCACTTTGCAGATTCCACGAAAAGAGTGTTAGCAAACTGCTTCTTGAGGCAGAGTTGTAACTCTGTGAGATGAACTCACAGATCAGAAAGAAGTTTCTCGAAAAGCTTTCCTTCAACGTTTGAACGGATGAAATTTCCTTTATCACGTAGGGCCTCAATGTGATCCAAAGAAGCCTTCTCAGATTCCTCAAAGACAGTGTTAATGGACTGCTCCACGAAACATAAGTGTAACTCTGTGAGATGATTCACACATCACCAAGAAGTTTCTAAGAAGCTTCGTTCTAGTTTCATTTGTGGATATTTCATTTGTCACTGTAATGTTCATTGCGCTATGAAGTATCTAATTGCAGATTCCAGAAAACTGTGGCTAACAAACTGAATCACAGAAGAGAAACGTGTACTCCTGTGAATGCATTCACAATGGCAATGCAGTTTCTCAGAAAGCTTCTCTTTAGTTATTATGTGAGGATATTTCCTTTATCACCATGGGCCCCAATAGGCTCCCAAATATCACTTTGCAGATTCCCCGAAAAGAGGTTAGCAAACTGCTTCTTGAGGCAGAGGTTGTAACTCTGTGAGATGAACTCACAGATCAGAAAGAAGTTTCTCAGAAAGCTTCTTTCTCATTTTTATTGGAAGATGTTTCCATTGGCCCCATTTTTTCAAAGGGATCGGGAATATCTGTTCTCAGATTCCACACAAATAGGCCCTAGGCCACGGCCCCCACGAAATACCGCTGCAACTTAGTGAGTTGAATTCACACATCTACATAGCGTTTCTCAGAAAGCTTCTTTCTTTAGTAGACGAGGTTATTTGTGGTCTTCGGAGCGCCACCGTGTGTCCTATTGCAGATTCTGCGAAATTCTGCTAGCGAGTTTCTCAGTGGAACAATGATGGACATCTGTGGGCTGAATTCACCCACAACAAAGAAGTTTTTGAGAGCCTTCTCTGCAGGTTCTCTGAGGATAGTTCCTTATTCAGCATGCGATTCAACGATATCCAAGACATCACATCTGAGATTCCTCAAAATGAGTGCTAGGAAACTCCCCCCGAGAACGGGTGATAGAACACTGTGAAATGAATTCACATATCACAAAGCAGTTTCTCACAAAGCTTGGTTCCGCTTCTCTTGAAGGATATTTCCTTTCTCCTTCTATTCTTCAAAGCTATCTGAAATATCACTTCTCAGAATCCACGGAAACAGTCCAAAGAAACGGCTCCAAAGAACACTGGCGTAAGTCTGTGAGTTGCATTCACACATGGCAATGCAGTTTCTCAGAAAGCTTCTCTTTAGTTATTATTGAGGATATTTCCTTTATTACCATGGGCCCCAATAGGCTCCCCAAAATATCACTTTGCAGATTCCACGAAAAGAGTGTTAGCAAACTGCTTCTTGAGGCAGAGGTTGTAACTCTGTGAGATGAACTCACAGATCAGAAAGAAGTTTCTCAGAAAGCTTCTTTCACGGTTTGAACGGATGAAATTTCCTTTATCAGCGTAGGCCTCAATAGTGATCCAAAGAAGCCCTTCTCAGATTCCTCAAAGACAGTGTAATGACTGCTCCACGAAACATAAGTGTAACTCTGTGAGATGAATTCACACATCACCAAGAAGTTTCTAAGAAAGCTTCTTTCTAGTTTTCATCTCTGGATATTTCCTTTGTCACTGTAATGTTCATTGCGCTATGAGTATCTAATTGCAGATTTCCAGAAAACTGTGCTAACAAACTGATCACTGAAGAGAACGTGTAACTCTGTGGTTGCATTCACACTTGGCAATGCAGTTTCTCAGAAAGCTTCTCTTAGTTATTATGTGAGGGATATTTCCTTTATCACCATGGGCCCCAATAGGCTCCCAAATATCACTTTGCAGATTCCACGAAAAGAGTGTTAGCAACTGCTTCTTGAGGCAGAGGTTGTAACTCTGTGAGATGAACTCACAGATCAGAAAGAAGTTTTCTCAGAAAGCTTCTTCACGTTTTGAACGGATGAAATTTCCTTATCAGCGTAGGCCTCAATAGTGATCCAAAGAGCCCTTCTCAGATTCCTCAAAGACGTGTTAATGACTGCTCCACGAAACCTAAGTGTAACTCTGTGAGATGAATTCACACATCACCAGAAGTTCTAAGAAAGCTTCTTTTCTAGTTTTCACTCTGGATATTTCATTTGTCACTGTAATGTTCATTGCGCTATGAAGTATCTTAATTGCAGATTTCCAGAAAACTGTGCTAGACAAACTGATCACTGAAGAGAAACGTGTACTCTGTGGTTGCATTCACACTTGGCAATGCAGTTTCTCAGAAAGCTTCTTCTTTAGTTATTATGTGAGGATATTTCCTTTAATCACACATGGGCCCCAATAGGCTCCAAATATCACTTTGCAGATTCCACGACAAGAGTGTTAGCAAACTGCTTCTTGAGGCAGAGGTTGTAACTCTGTGAGATGAACTCACAGATCAGAAAGAAGTTTCTCAGAAGCTTCTTTCACGGTTGAACGGATGAAATTTCCTTTATCAGCGTAGGCCTCAATGTGATCAAAGAAGCCCTTCTCAGAATTCCTCAAGACAGTTTAACGGACTGCTCCACGAAACATAAGTGTAACTCTGTGAGATGAATTCACACATCACCAAGAAGTTTCTAAGAAAGCTTCTTTCTAGTTTTCATCTGTGGATATTTCCTTTGTCACTGTAATGTTCATTGCGCTATGAAGTATCTAGTTGCAGATTTCCAGAAAACTGTGCTAACAAACTGATCACTGAAGAGAAACGTGTAACTCTGTGAGGTTGCATTCACACTGGCAATGCAGTTTCTCAGAAAGCTTCTCTTTAGTTATTATGTGAGGATATTTCCTTTATCACCATGGGCCCCAATAGGCTCCCAAATATCACTTTGCAGATTCCACGAAAAGAGTGTTAGCAAACTGCTTCTTGAGGCAGAGGTTGTAACTCTGTGAGATGAACTCACAGATCAGAAAGAAGTTTCTCAGAAAGCTTCTTTCTCATTTTTATTGGAAGATGTTTCCATTGGCCCCATTGTTTTCAAAGGGATCGGGAATATCTGTTCTCAGATTCCACACAAATAGGCCTAGGCCCGGCCCCACGAAATACCGCTGCAACTTAGTGAGTTGAATTCACACATCACATAGCGTTTCTCAGAAAGCTCTTTCTTTAGTAAGACGAGGTTAGTTGTGGTCTTCGGAGCGCCACCGTGTGTCCTATTGCAGATTCTGCGAAAATTCTGCTAGCGAGTTTCTCAGTGGAACAATGATGGACATCTGTGGGCTGAATTCACCCACAACAAAGAAGTTTTTGAGAAGGCTTCTCTGCAGGTTTCTCTGAGGATAGTTCCTTATTCAGCATGCGATTCAACGATATCCAAGACATCACATCTGAGATTCCTCAAAATGAGTGCTAGGAAACTCCCCCGAGAACGGGTGATAGAACACTGTGAAATGAAATTCACATATCACAAAGCAGTTTCTCACAAAGCTTGGTTCCGCTTTCTCTTGAAGGATATTTCCTTTCTCCTTCTATTCTTCAAAGCTATCTGAAATATCACTTCTCAGAATCCACGGAAACAGTCCAAAGAAACGGCTCCCAAAGAACACTGGCGTAAGTCTGTGAGTTGCATTCACACATGGCAATGCAGTTTCTCAGAAAGCTTCTCTTTAGTTTTATGTGAGGATATTTCCTTTATTACCATGGGCCCCAATAGGCTCCCAAATATCACTTTGCAGATTCCACGAAAGAGTGTTAGCAAACTGCTTCTTGAGGCAGAGGTTGTAACTCTGTGAGATGAACTCACAGATCGAAAGAAGTTTCTCAGAAAGCTTTCTTTCACGTTTTGAACGGATGAAATTTCCTTTATCAGCGTAGGCCTCAATGTGATCCAAAGAAGCCTTCTCAGATTCCTCAAAGACAGTGTTAATGGACTGCTCCACGAAACATAAGTGTAACTCTGTGAGATGAATTCACACATCACCAAGAAGTTTCTAAGAAAGCTTCTTTCTAGTTTTTCATCTCTGGATATTTCCTTTGTCACTGTAATGTTCATTGCGCTATGAAGTATCTAATTGCAGATTTCCAGAAAACTGTGCTAACAAACTGATCACTGAAAGAAACGGTAACTCTGTGTTGCATTCACACTGGCAATGCAGTTTCAGAAAGCTTCTCTTTAGTTATTATGTGAGGATATTTCCTTTATCACCATGGGCCCCAATAGGCTCCCAAATATCACTTTGCAGATTCCACGAAAAGAGTGTTAGCAAACTGCTTCTTGAGGCAGAGGTTGTAACTCTGTGAGATGACTCACAGATCAGAAAGAAGTTTCTCAGAAGCTTCTTTCTCATTTTTATTGGAAGATGTTTCCATTGGCCCCATTGTTTTCAAAGGGATCGGGAATATCTGTTCTCAGATTCCACAAATAGCCTAGGCCACGGCCCCACGAAATACCGCTGCAACTTAGTGAGTTGAATTCACACATCACATAGCGTTTCTCAGAAAGCTTCTTTCTTTAGTAAGACGAGGTTATTTGTGGTCTTCGAGCGCCACCGTGTGTCCTATTGCAGATTCTGCGAAAATTCTGCTAGCGAGTTTCTCAGTGGAAACAATGATGGACATCTGTGGGCTGAATTCACCCACAACAAAGAAGTTTTGAGAAGCCTTCTCTGCAGGTTCTCTGAGGATAGTTCCTTATTCAGCATGCGATTCAACGATATCCAAGACATCAATCCTGAGATTCCTCAAAATGAGTGCTAGGAAACTCCCCCGAGAACGGGTGATAGAACACTGTGAAATGAATTCACATATCACAAGCAGTTTCTCACAAAGCTTGGTTCCGCTTTCTCTTGAAGGATATTTCCTTTCTCCTTCTATTCTTCAAAGCTATCTGAAATTACTTCTCAGAATCCACGGAAACAGTCCAAAGAAAGGCTCCAAAGAACACTGGCGTAAGTCTGTGAGTTGCATTCACACATGGCAATGCAGTTTCTCAGAAAGCTTCTCTTTAGTTATTATGTGAGGATATTTCCTTTATTACCATGGGCCCCAATAGGCTCCCAATATCACTTTGCAGATTCCACGAAAAGTGTTAGCAAACTGCTTCTTGAGGCAGAGGTTGTAACTCTGTGAGATGAACTCACAGATCAGAAAGAAGTTTCTCAGAAAGCTTCTTTCACGTTTGAACGGATGAAATTTCCTTTATCAGCGTAGGCCTCAATATGATCCAAGAAGCCCTTCTCAGATTCCTCAAAGACAGTGTTAATGGACTGCTCCACGAAACATAAGTGTAACTCTGTGAGATGAATTCACACATCACCAAGAAGTTTCTAAGAAAGCTTCTTTAGTTTTCATCTGTGGATATTTCATTTGTCACTGTAATGTTCATTGCGCTATGAAGTATCTAATTGCAGATTTCCAGAAAACTGTGCTAACAAACTGATCACTGAAGAGAAACGTGTAACTCTGTGGTTGCATTCACACTTGCAATGCAGTTTCTCAGAAAGCTTCTCTTTAGTTATTATGTGAGATATTTCCTTTATTCACCATGGGCCCCAATAGGCTCCCAAATATCACTTTGCAGATTCCACGAAAAGAGTGTTAGCAAACTGCTTCTTGAGCAGAGGTTGTAACTCTGTGAGATGAACTCACAGATCAGAAAGAAGTTTCTCAGAAAGCTTCTTTCACGGTTTGAACGGATGAAATTTCCTTTATCAGCGTAGGCCTCAATGTCCAAAGAAGCCCTTCTCAGATTCCTCAAAGACAGTGTTAATGGACTGCTCCACGAAACATAAGTGTAACTCTGTGAGATGAATTCACACATCACCAAGAAGTTTAAGAAAGCTTCTTTCTAGTTTTCATCTGGATATTCCTTTGTCACTGTAATGTTCATTGCGCTATGAAGTATCTAATTGCAGATTTCCAGAAAACTGTGCTAACAACTGATCACTGAAGAGAAACGTGTAACTCTGTGAGTTGCATTCACACTGGCAATGCAGTTTCTCAGGAAAGCTTCTCTTTAGTTATTATGTGAGGATATTTCCTTATCACCATGGGCCCCAATAGGCTCCCAAATATCACTTTGCAGATTCCACGAAAAGAGTGTTAGCAAATGCTTCTTGAGGCAGAGGTTGTAACTCTGTGAGATGAACTCACAGATCAGAAAGAAGTTTCTCAGAAAGCTTCTTTCTCATTTTTATTGGAAGATGTTTCCATTGGCCCCATTGTTTTCAAAGGGATCGGGAATATCTGTTCTCAGGATTCCACACAAATAGGCCTAGGCCACGGCCCCCACGAAATACCGCTGCAAACTTAGTGAGTTGAATTCACACATCACATAGCGTTTCTCAGAAAGCTTCTTTCTTTAGTAAGACGAGGTTTATTTGTGGTCTTGGGAGCGCCACCGGTGTCCTATTGCAGATTCTGCGAAAATTCTGCTCAGCGAGTTTCTCAGTGGAAACAATGATGGACATCGTGGGCTGAATTCACCCACAACAAAGAAGTTTTTGAGAGCCTTCTCTGCAGGTTTCTCTGCGGATAGTTCCTTATTCAGCATGCGATTCAACGATATCCAAGACATCACATCTGAGATTCCTCAAAATGAGTGCTAGGAAACTCCCCCGAGAACGGGTGATAGAACACTGTGAAATGAATTCACATATCACAAAGCAGTTTCTCACAAAGCTTGGTTCCGCTTTCTCTTGAAGGATATTTCCTTTCTCCTTCTATTCTTCAAAGCTATCTGAAATATCACTTCTCAGAATCCACGGAAACAGTCCAAAGAAACGGCTCCAAAGAACACTGGCGTAAGTCTGTGAGTTGCATTCACACATGGCAATGCAGTTTCTCAGAAAGCTTCTCTTTAGTTATTATGTGAGGATATTTCCTTTATCACCATGGGCCCCAATAGGCTCCCAAATATCACTTTGCAGATTCCACGAAAAGAGTGTTAGCAAACTGCTTCTTGAGGCAGAGGTTGTAACTCTGTGAGATGAACTCACAGATCAGAAAGAAGTTTCTCAGAAAGCTTCTTTCACGTTTTGAACGGATGAAATTTCCTTTATCAGCGTAGGCCTCAATGTGATCCAAAGAAGCCCTTCTCAGATTCCTCAAAGACGTGTTAATGGACTGCTCCACGAAACATAAGTGTAACTCTGTGAGATGAATTCACACATCACCAAGAAGTTTCTAAGAAAGCTTCTTTCTAGTTTCATCTCTGGATATTTCCTTTGTCACTGTAATGTTCATTGCGCTATGAAGTATCTAATTGCAGATTTCCAGAAAACTGTGCTAACAAACTTATCACTGAAGAGAAACGTGTAACTCTGTGAGTTGCATTCACAACTGGCAATGCAGTTTCTCAGAAAGCTTCTCTTAGTTATTATGTGAGGATATTTCCTTTATCACCATGGGCCCCAATAGGCTCCCAAATATCACTTTGCAGATTCCACGAAAAGAGTGTTAGCAAACTGCTTCTTGAGGCAGAGGTTGTAACTCTGTGAGATGAACTCACAGATCAGAAAGAAGTTTCTCAGAAAGCTTCTTTCACGTTTTGAACGGATGAAATTTCCTTTATCAGCGTAGGCCTCAATATGATCCAAAGAAGCCCTTCTCAGATTCCTCAAAGACAGTGTTAATGCTGCTCCACGAAACATAAGTGTAACTCTGTGAGATGAATTCACACATCACCAAGAAGTTTCTAAGAAAGCTTCTTTCTAGTTTTCATCTGTGGATATTTTTGTCACTGTAACGTTCATTGCGCTATGAAGTATCTAACTGCAGATTTCCAGAAAACTGTGCTAACAAACTGATCACTGAAGAGAAACGTGTAACTCTTTGAGTTGCATTCACACATGGCAATGCAGTTTCTCAGAAAGCTTCTCTTTAGTTATTGTGAGGATATTTCCTTTATCTCCATGGACCCCAATAGGCTCCCAAATATCACTTTGGAGATTCCACGAAAAGAGTGTTAGCAAACTGCTTCTTGAGGCAGAGGTTGTAACTCTGTGAGATGAACTCACAGATCAGAAAGAAGTTTCTCAGAAAGCTTCTTTCACGTTTTGAACGGATGAAATTTCTTTTATCAGCGTAGGCCTCAAAGTGATCTAAAGAAGCCCTTCTCAGATCCTCAAAGACAGTGTTAACGGACTGCTCCACGAAACATAAGTGTAACTCTGTGAGATGAATTCACACATCACCAAGAAGTTTCTAAGAAAGCTTCTTTCTAGTTTTCATCTGTGGATATTTCCTTTGTCACTGTAATGTTCATTGCGCTATGAAGTATCTAATTGCAGATTTCCAGAAAACTGTGCTAACAAACTGATCACTGAAGAGAACGTGTAACTCTGTGGTTGCATTCACACTGGCAATGCAGTTTCTCAGAAAGCTTCTCTTTAGTTATTATGTGAGGATATTTCCTTTATCACCATGGGCCCCAATAGGCTCCCAAATATCACTTTGCAGATTCCACGAAAAGAGTGTTAGCAAACTGCTTCTTGAGGCAGAGGTTGTAACTCTGTGAGATGAACTCACAGATCAGAAAGAAGTTTCTCAGAAAGCTTCTTTCACGTTTGAACGGATGAAATTTCCTTTATCAGCGTAGGCCTCAATGTGATCCAAAGAAGCCCTTCTCAGATTCCTCAAAGACAGTGTTAATGGACTGCTCCACGAAACATAAGTGTAACTCTGTGAGATGAATTCACACATCACCAAGAAGTTTCTAAGAAAGCTTCTTTCTAGTTTTCATCTCTGGATATTTCCTTTGTCACTGTAATGTTCATTGCGCTATGAAGTATCTAATTGCAGATTTCCAGAAAACTGTGCTAACAAACTGATCACTGAAGAGAAACGTGTAACTCTGTGGTTGCATTCACACTGGCAATGCAGTTTCTCAGAAAGCTTCTCTTTAGTTATTATGTGAGGATATTTCCTTTATACCATGGGCCCCAATAGGCTCCCAAATATCACTTTGCAGATTCCACGAAAAGAGTGTTAGCAAACTGCTTCTTGAGGCAGAGGTTGTAACTCTGTGAGATGAACTCACAGATCAGAAAGAAGTTTCTCAGAAAGCTTCTTTCACGTTTTGAACGGATGAAATTTCCTTTATCAGCGTAGGCCTCATATGATCCAAAGAAGCCCTTCTCAGATTCCTCAAAGACAGTGTTAATGGACTGCTCCACGAAACATAAGTGTAACTCTGTGAGATGAATTCACACACACCAAGAAGTTTTAAGAAGCTTCTTTCTAGTTTTCATCTGTGGATATTTCCTTTGTCACTGTAATGTTCATTGCGCTATGAAGTATCTAATTGCAGATTTCCAGAAAACTGTGCTAACAAACTGATCACTGAAGAGAAACGTGTAACTCTGTGGGTTGCATTCACACTGGCAATGCAGTTTCTCAGAAAGCTTCTCTTTAGTTATTATGTGAGGATATTTCCTTTATTACCATGGCCCCCAATAGGCTCCCAAATATCACTTTGCAGATTCCACGAAAAGAGTGTTAGCAAACTGCTTCTTGAGGCAGAGGTTGTAACTCTGTGAGATGAACTCACAGATCAGAAAGAAGTTTCTCAGAAAGCTTCTTTCCATTTTTATTGGAAGATGTTTCCATTGGCCCCATTGTTTTCAAAGGGATCGGGAATATCTGTTCTCAGATTCCACACAAATAGGCCTAGGCCACGGCCCCACGAAATACCGCTGCAACTTAGTGAGTTGAATTCACACATCACATAGCGTTTCTCAGAAAGCTTCTTTCTTTAGTAAGACGAGGTTATTTGTGGTCTTGAGCGCCACCGTGTGTCCTATTGCAGATTCTGCGAAAATTCTGCTAGCGAGTTTCTCAGTGGAAACAATGATGGACATCTGTGGGCTGAATTCACCCACAACAAAGAAGTTTTGAGAAGCCTTCTCTGCAGGTTTCTCTGAGGATAGTTCCTTATTCAGCATGCGATTCAACGATATCCAAGACATCACATCTGAGATTCCTCAAAATGAGTGCTAGGAAACTCCCCCGAGAACGGGTGATAGAACACTGTGAAATGAATTCACATATCACAAAGCAGTTTCTCACAAAGCTTGGTTCCGCTTTCTCTTGAAGGATATTTCCTTTCTCCTTCTATTCTTCAAAGCTATCTGAAATATCACTTCTCAGAATCCACGGAAACAGTCCAAAGAAACGGCTCCAAAGAACACTGGCGTAAGTCTGTGAGTTGCATTACACATGGCAATGCAGTTTCTCAGAAAGCTTCTCTTAGTTATTATGTGAGGATATTTCCTTTATTACCATGGGCCCAATAGGCTCCCAAATATCACTTTGCAGATTCCACGAAAAGAGTGTTAGCAAACTGCTTCTTGAGGCAGAGGTTGTAACTCTGTGAGATGAACTCACAGATCAGAAAGAAGTTTCTCAGAAAGCTTCTTTCACGGTTTGAACGGATGAAATTTCCTTTATCAGCGTAGGCCTCAATGTGATCCAAAGAAGCCCTTCTCAGATTCCTCAAAGACAGTGTTAATGGACTGCTCCACGAAACATAAGTGTAACTCTGTGAGATGAATTCACACATCACCAAGAAGTTTCTAAGAAAGCTTCTTTCTAGTTTTCATCTCTGGATATTTCCTTTGTCACTGTAATGTTCATTGCGCTATGAAGTATCTAATTGCAGATTTCCAGAAAACTGTGCTAACAAACTGATCACTGAAGAGAAACGTGTAACTCTGTGGTTGCATTCACACTTGGCAATGCAGTTTCTCAGAAAGCTTCTCTTTAGTTATTATGTGAGGATATTTCCTTTATACCATGGGCCCCAATAGGCTCCCAAATATCACTTTGCAGATTCCACGAAAAGAGTGTTAGCAAACTGCTTCTTGAGGCAGAGGTTGTAACTCTGTGAGATGAACTCACAGATCAGAAAGAAGTTTCTCAGAAAGCTTCTTTCACGGTTTTGAACGGATGAAATTTCCTTTATCAGCGTAGGCCTCAATATGATCCAAAGAAGCCTTCTCAGATTCCTCAAAGACAGTGTTAATGGACTGCTCCACGAAACATAAGTGTAACTCTGTGAGATGAATTCACACATCACCAAGAAGTTTCTAAGAAAGCTTCTTTCTAGTTTTCATCTGGATATTTCCTTTGTCACTGTAATGTTCATTGCGCTATGAAGTATCTAATTGCAGATTTCCAGAAAACTGTGCTAACAAACTGATCACTGAAGAGAAACGTGTAACTCTGTGAGTTGCATTCACACTTGGCAATGCAGTTTCTCAGAAAGCTTCTCTTTAGTTATTATGTGAGGATATTTCCTTTATCACCATGGGCCCCAATAGGCTCCCAAATATCACTTTGCAGATTCCACGAAAAGAGTGTTAGCAAACTGCTTCTTGAGGCAGAGGTTGTAACTCTGTGAGATGAACTCACAGATCAGAAAGAAGTTTCTCAGAAAGCTTCTTTCTCATTTTATTGGAAGATGTTTCCATTGGCCCCATTGTTTTCAAAGGGATCGGGAATATCTGTTCTCAGATTCCACACAAATAGGCCTAGGCCACGGCCCCGAAATACCGCTGCAACTTAGTGAGTTGAATTCACACATCACATAGCGTTCTCAGAAAGCTTCTTTCTTTAGTAAGACGAGGTTATTTGTGGTCTTGGAGCGCCACCGTGTGTCCTATTGCAGATTCTGCGAAAATTCTGCTAGCGAGTTTCTCAGTGGAAACAATGATGGACATCTGTGGGCTGAATTCACCCACAACAAAGAAGTTTTTGAGAAGCCTTCTCTGCAGGTTTCTGAGGATAGTTCCTTATTCAGCATGCGATTCAACGATATCCAAGACATCACATCTGAGATTCCTCAAAATGAGTGCTAGGAAACTCCCCCGAGAACGGGTGATAGAACACGTGAAATGAATTCACATATCACAAAGCAGTTTCTCACAAAGCTTGGTTCCGCTTTCTCTTGAAGGATATTTCCTTTCTCCTTCTATTCTTCAAAGCTATCTGAAATATCACTTCTCAGAATCCACGGAAACAGTCCAAAGAAACGGCTCCAAAGAACACTGGCGTAAGTCTGTGAGTTGCATTCACACATGGCAATGCAGTTTCTCAGAAAGCTTCTCTTAGTTATTATGTGAGGATATTTCCTTTATCCATGGGCCCCAATAGGCTCCCAAATATCACTTTGCAGATTCCACGAAAAGAGTGTTAGCAAACTGCTTCTTGAGGCAGAGGTTGTAACTCTGTGAGATGAACTCACAGATCAGAAAGAAGTTTCTCAGAAAGCTTCTTTCACGTTTGAACGGATGAAATTTCCTTTATCAGCGTAGGCCTCAAAGTGATCCAAAGAAGCCCTTCTCAGATCCTCAAAGACAGTGTTAATGGACTGCTCCACGAAACATAAGTGTAACTCTGTGAGATGAATTCACACATCACCAAGAAGTTTCTAAGAAAGCTTCTTTCTAGTTTTCATCTGTGGATTTTCCTTTCACTGTAATGTTCATTGCGCTATGAAGTATCTAATTGCAGATTTCCAGAAAACTGTGCTAACAAACTGATCACTGAAGAGAAACGTGTAACTCTGTGGTTGCATTCACACATGGCAATGCAGTTTCTCAGAAAGCTTCTCTTTAGTTATTATGTGAGGATATTTCCTTTATCACCATGGGCCCCAATAGGCTCCCAAATATCACTTTGCAGATTCCACGAAAAGAGTGTTAGCAAACTGCTTCTTGAGGCAGAGGTTGTAACTCTGTGAGATGAACTCACAGATCAGAAAGAAGTTTCTCAGAAAGCTTCTTTCACGTTTGAACGGATGAAATTTCCTTTATCAGCGTAGGCCTCAATGTGATCCAAAGAAGCCCTTCTCAGATTCCTCAAAGACAGTGTTAATGGACTGCTCCACGAAACATAAGTGTAACTCTGTGAGATGAATTCACACATCACCAAGAAGTTTCTAAGAAAGCTTCTTTCTAGTTTTCATCTGTGGATATTTCCTTT
The DNA here is from genome assembly GCF_007565055.1 of Rhinopithecus roxellana. NCBI lineage: Eukaryota > Metazoa > Chordata > Mammalia > Primates > Cercopithecidae > Rhinopithecus > Rhinopithecus roxellana. Next base: position 29,041 of record NW_022144111.1, read on the forward strand.
GTCACTGTATGTTCATTGCGCTATGAAGTATCTAATTGCAGATTTCCAGAAAACTGTGCTAACAAACTGATCACTGAAGAGAAACGTGTAACTCT
>NW_022144112.1:0-13205 GCF_007565055.1 Rhinopithecus roxellana
AAATATCATATGTACCCCATAAATATGTACAACTATTACATATTCATTAAAATTAGAAACATAAAAAACTGTGAGATCACTAACAGGATAAAACATAATTAAATCATAAATCATGTGATAAAAAATAATCAGAAGTTTTTCTGGAAAAAAAATAAGTCAAAGCTACAACACAGGTGATAAACCTATAGGGAACAAACAAAGAATATAATCAGCACTGAGAGTCCTCTTCCTCTTACCTAGATTTTAGATTTACACATTTTTGTATTTTTAATCACCCTTTCTACCATAACCTCGAGGTTGACTTTTTAATAACCATAGAGCCGCCAAAAATTCACTGCCACATCGTTTTCCCTTCTCTTGGCCACCCCCTTTCTCCAGAAAGAGTTTTCTTTACCCAATTGAATAAAAATTTCCACTACGAGCGTAAGATGTGGAGTATGAAAGTAGGGAAGATGAAACCAATTTTAAAACTCAGGGCGAAACTAATAGGAGAGAAATCTTGAGGGGAAATCAATTAATGAAATGCTTTATTTTTACATTTGAAGAACAAGCGAAATTATGACGTTATTAAACTAAGACTAGACTTTTTGTCATCAAAAAGTTATTTTACAATCTTAGCTATTAAAAATTATTTTTATTTTAGATAAAACTATATACATAAAGGAAATAAATTGAGAAAAAATTTTAAAATACAGTGATAGAACCAATGATGCACCTCAATTAGAAATCTGTTATTGTTCATTATCCTGTAAGAGAAGACCAGAGACACATACCATTTCTTTGGTCCCCTCTGAATCTAACTCTTGCATAAAGGGTACATCCAAATCACTGAAGATGAAATAATTTGGTTCTGTTAGATACCTTGTAGATGCAGGATCAAAATTTGCTGTAAATAAAGAGATATCATTGGGACAGCTCTTCCCATTTGCACAAGACGTAAAGGTGTATGCCTAGTATAACCTGCTTACAGGGAAAAAGAGAAAGGAAGAAAAAGAAATATCTAAATCATGCTCACTACCTGGCTGAGGGGATCATTCACACCTTAAACCTCAGCATCACACATATACCCATGTAACAAACTTGCACATGTATGCCCTGAACCTAAAATGAAAGTTGAAATAAACATAAATAAGGAAATAAATAAATAAATAAATAACCTAAATCAGCCCACTTCACACTTGGGGTGACAGAGTAGTCTTTCTGATGAGGGTTCCCCCCCCCCCCCACCCAATTACATCTTTACTGTTGGTTTTTCTTCTGACATAACTAAAAGTCAAGGGATAATGTTTAGCCCTACATTCCTGAGGATTCTTCTAAGCAATTCTTATTGCTTGCAGAATAAGTCACTTTACTCTTCTTGGTGGTGTTTATCATACCCTTCTTCAACAGACCTTCCAGGTATTCATGCCTTACTAGTAAATCCTTGAGGACAAAGACAATGCTCATCTTGTTCAGAGCTAATGTTACTAATAGTTACTAATACTAAAGATAAATTTATGTCTTAAAATATAGATGGATACATTGCAACAACTACGTGTCAAAAGCAGGGAGGAATTTTTATCCTAATCTAACTGAGAAACCGTCTGAGAGAGACTAAGCTCTCCAGAGGGTAAGATGGCTAACAAGGGGAGGAACCAGGACTACAACAGCACTATGTGCATACCATTCCATGTTTTCACCTCTCTCAAGGCCAAGTATAGATGCTTGTACTAACAGAGAAATAAATGCTGTTCAAATAATACAACTCCACAAAATACTAACGAAAAAATAAGTCATTTGTAAAAAAAAAAAAAAAAATCAATTGCATTTCTTTCCTTTTTTCTGGATGATTTCTAAAATTAAATTTCTCAACTAGGTAGACTGATTTGAAACTTGCAAGGCATTGCCCAACACTGAGTAATCCTATACAAAATATGGACCCATGAAGTATTTCAGCTCAAGCTGTTTTGTCTTCCAGTTTTCTCACCCTTACTTCAGTAGCAGACAAGATGCATGTCAAACAATGACAAAATAATTTTGAATTTTCCACAGCACTTTAACAAATCACCTCACTCACTCTAAACTGTCACAGCCTATAAATGCAAATGCCACATTTATCTTAAGGGTGCAGAATGTCTGAAAGATAGTAAAGGTCCCTCAGCATTTCTCTCATGGTAGGAAACTGTAAAATTCCACAGGCACACTATACAATGCAGCTCTTATTTAGAAAAGGAAGACAAACCAAGAGCATAAGACAATATATTATTTGTTTTTAGTGTTTCTTACACTCAAATTATTTTACTTCAGACTACAAGAAGCAAAGAGAGATAACCCCAAATAAAGCTCCTCCTAAACTTCAAAACTCCGCTAAGGGTTTGAAGACAGATGTAGGATGTCTGCCAGCTTTGATAAGAAACTGTAAAAGAAAGGACAGAACCTTAGGAAGTGGAAAGATACACAGAAGTGTATTTATTACTCGACCGAGTAAAATTATGATAAAGAAGAGTTGTACCATTTGTGTGCAGAGAAAGCTAAAATTTTAAATATGGACCATATATTTTTGTCATAGCTGCAATCTAAATTTTAATAACAGAACAAGAAGGTATTCTTTTTAAGATTTTCATCAAATTTGAAGTTATAAACCTTACTTTGATTGATTTTACTCATTGATAATCATTGAACTAGTAAGTCATGTGTGGAAAATGGTATAAAAATTATACTGGAGTCTTTCTTTCATTAAAATAAAACATTTTTAGACTTTTTTATTTACTTGTAAATATATTTATTTATTTACTTTGAGACAGAGTTTTGCTCTTGTTGCCTCGGCTGGAGTGCAATGGCGTGATCTCGGCTCACCACACCTCCGCCTCCTAGGTTCAAGTGATTCTCCTGCCTCAGCCTCCGAGTAGCTGGGATTACAGGCATGCACCACCACCCCTGGCTAATTTTGTGTTTTTAGTAGAGATGGGGGTTTCTCCATGTTGGTCAGGCTGGTCTCGAACTCTCGACCTCAGGTGATCTGCCCGTCTCGGACATTTTTAAATATACTTCTCTCTGGGGATTATGTCAAATGAATACTTGAAAGCCTGTTTCTCTTTGACGAGAGCTAGAGGTAACTCATAATCTAATTGTCATGGGTTTTTAGAATTGATTCCCATTCTCGTCATTAACTAAAAACATTTATTGAACAACTACTGTGAGCTATGCATCATGATTGTGATATAAATTTGAAAAAAAAAAAACCTCCCACTAATGCTCTCTGTAATTGAAGCTTTCTTCTTCAGCATCTGCTGCAGCACTGAATTCCTGCTACATGTCACTCTTTATTCATAAGTCAGTAGAGATGAAAGCAGCAGGATATATTGATCCAGAGAGTCTGTAATTATTTAAAGCTGCAGTGGCTTTCTTTCAAACATCACTATAACTTATCTAGGGCAGCAACCTAAAACAATGTCAAAGTTTCTCTGTTCCCCATTTCATTTTCATAGACAGTGAATAATTCATACTTCTAAACTCAATTAAACTATAACCTTGTGAATTTTCTACTTTACTTGTTCATATTGGAAAAATTGTACATAATTTTTCTTTCATTACAGAGTAATATATTTGCTTGCATTGTTTTCTTTATAATAAAATAGATCATACTTTGATAACTTCCTTGAACTTTATAAATATCAAAGTTTTTATGAACATAAGATTTATATATATTATTGCCTCAGAGAGCAAAGCAAATGCTAACACATTATTAAATACAGATACATCAAAAATTTAGATTTTGTATTCTAATTTTATAGCACAATTTTAGTGCATAAATTTAAATCATACTACACTTTTAAAAGCAAGTTATTTACATAGATTGATCTAGTTGATTTTCCAGAATTGAACCATTTATTCATTTAAATTATTAAATCAGTTTCTCTACTACAAACAGTATAAAATCTCATTCCAACTTAAAAGTTTTAAAACATTGATCTATCAGGTTATCAGTTTACTACCATGGAAACACATTTTAATATTAATTTATCCTCATTATATGTATTTAAAAGTTTTAAGCTAAATAACAAAATCATAAGACAAGTAGAGTACATTTCAGTATTACAATTTAACTTTATTTTTAAGAAGCATATAATGAAAATATACAAATAGTAGACTTTTCAATAAGAAAAGCTTTTGGATCAGTGAGACCAATAAAAGCTTTTTTTTAATCATTTGATTCACATTGTCCTGAGCTCATTTTTTAAACTATCAGAAAAGAGATTTGGTATATTTTGGTTTGCAATAGCATATTGCAAATAGCACATTAATGTGCACTTGCACATTAAAAGGCAAGGTTGGGAGGCAAGTTTTTTCCCCAGGCTACATAAATGACGTACTTGGTCAAACCAATCTCCTGGACCCTATGCAAATCAGACACCGCCCCCTCCAGCTTCCTAATATAACTGGCTGTTCCCACCTCCCGCCCCCACACCTGGAGTTCCCTCTCTCTGCTTGGAGCCCACTTCTTTCTGTCTCTGTAAAGGGGAGCTACTTCCCTTTTTCTTGCCCATGAAACCCACTAATATATAATTAAATTTTATATTTCAAAGTATTTTGAAGCATGCGAATGACTATAAATTTATAAATAGTAATTTGACAAAATGTTTTACATATAACTAATTGAAAACATATCATTTTTGAGATAATTCTTTTATGTGAGTCTAGTTAATTAGCTCATTTTCTCTTTTAAACATATTTAATGTATAATGTCTTAAGAATGTCTGACTCTTTCCAACTTGTGAACTTTTTTTTTTTTTTTTTGAGACAGGGTCTCCTTCTGTTGCCCAGGCTGGAGTGCAGTAGCGATCTCGGTTCCCTGCAACCTCTGCCTCTCGAGTTCAAGCGATTTTCCTGTCAGCCTCCTGAATAACTGGGATTACAGGCATCCACCACCACGCCTGGCTAATTTTTGTATTTTTAGTAGAGACAGGGTTTCACCATGTTGGCCAAGCTGGTCTCAAACTCCTGATCTCAAGTGATCCACCCGCCTCGGCCTCCCCAAATTCTGGGATTACAGGCATGAACCACCATGCCCTGCCTTCAACTTGTAAACTTCTTAAATGCAGGAACTGTATTTTATTAATCTTTGAATCAATATTATCTAGCACCATGGCTAGTTTATTATATATGCTTCATAATTACCTCTTAAAAAATCTTAAAATTGAGAGATGAGTTGAGGGTCTAAATTGCCTCTCAACTTAAAAAAAGTCATGTTTAGTTAAAAGATAATACACCAAAGTCCTGACAAATCTTTTACATACTACCCCAAAATTTGAAGATGTGTTTTTTAAACATCATTATATTCCATGTTTTTATCATCTATTTCTTAAATTATTGTAACAATTTTGTTTCTTTCACCTTGCTTTTAATACTGCAGAAGTTTAGTAACATAATCTTTCACACTGCTCTCAACTTTTCATTTCTTTGCTCAAGAACCTGTTGTAGCAACCTTTGGCTTTTACAATAAAGTGTTTATTCCATACCCTAGCATTCAAACTCCTCTATCAAGAACCCTCTATTCCAAATTTTCCAATTTTAGCTCATTTTAAAACATAGCCATTATACTTCATTCATATTTACTTTCATATATGTAATATATAAAATCTCATATTGCTAATTTGCTTTATGAGTCTCACCTCCTCACCAAGACAGGTCTATCCAAACATGCACCCTAACTACTTTCTGCCATTGCACTACTCAGGTTTCAGGTACATAGGTCTACTAAACAACAAACATCTGGAAATTATTATTTTCTTGCCTTGTATCAATTCAGTTCAAATATTTAGGAGGCCCTAATATTTCAAGGATAGGCATTGGGTTCTACAGAATATACAAAAATAAGTAAAAGACAACTGTAGCAGTTAAAGCCTACTTACAATATAATAGACACACTCACATAATATTTTAATGAAAAGGTAAATTGTAGTACAAATAAAAATCAAAAAAGCCACATAGAATAATAATCAGCAGTATAACATGAACAATAAGAGCAGTCAATAATTTTTAAAGTTTGCTCAGTGAGCCATCAACATCAGAAACACTTAGTGTGCTTATTAAAATTCAGATTCTAAGACCCCAGTAACACCTACTGGAGATGGGTTGCCATGAAATCTGTTTTCTGTTTCTTTGTTTGTTTGTTTCCTCAAGCCCTTTAGATGATTTTGATATGCACTACAATTTGAAAATCACTTGCTTAAACTTTGTAATCAGACAGAGCTAGGCTTGAAAATGTATGATTTATTACAAAACTGTTGGACACACAACCAGTGGGTTCGATCACTTGGTGACTGACAGTCCAACGGACCACAACCAGGGTGGATTTAACAAGGGGATTCTATTACTTGTAAGGAGGATGCCAGGATAGTTCCTAAAGCAGTGCCTCACAATGGTGAACATAGGGTTTGTTTTTTTTTGGAGTTGGGTCTCCAAAAAAAAGATGGAGTCTCGCTCTGGTCGCCCAGGCTGGGAGTGCAGTGGCACAATCTTGGCTCACTGCAAGCTCCACCTCCCAGGTTCATGCCATTCTCCTGCTTCAGCCTCCTGAGTAGCTGGGACTACAGGTGCCCACCACCACACCTGGCTAATTTTATGTGTGTATGTTTTTAGTGGAGATAGGATTTCACCGTGTTAGCCAGGATGGTCTTGATCTCCTGACCTCGTGATCCACCTGCCTCGGCCTCCCAAAGTGCTGGGATTACAGGCGTGAGTCACCATGCTGGGCCAACATAGGGTTTTTAATTGGGCTGTTTTGCTGAGTCATTGTATGTAGATGTGGAGTAAAGGCAGTGCAGGTGCACTGCTCTGCTTCTACATATGTCATGATGTATAGAAAATGGCAGATAAATTCCTCTCTGGACAGGAATTTTCATGTGATAATAAGGGGAGTTCGCTAAAGTGGATCTCCAACTCATGCATCTCTGACTTGAACCTGTTTTTGTTTTTCTGGGGCTGAGCTTCTTCCTGGAACTTTGTGAAACAAGAACTCAAGGTGCAACAATTACAAGTGGGTACTTTTTCATAGTGCATACCCAACAGCCCGGGGACCCTGAGTTATGAAATCTTAGGAAAACCATTTAGATTCTTTTAAAATATTTCCACTACCAGGCACGCAAGGGTTCATCCCTGTAATCCCAGTACTTTGGGAGGCTGATGCAGGAGGATCCCTTGAGGCCAGGAGTTTAAGACCAACCTGGGCAAAATAGTGAGACTCTGTCTCTACTAAAAAAAAATTATAAAATTAGTCAGGCATGGTGACATGTGCCTGCAGTCCCAGCTGTCCAACAAGCAGAGGAAGGAGGACTGCTAGAGCCCAGGAGTTTGAGCCTGCAGTGAGCTATGATGGTGCCAGTGCACTTTAAACTGATTGGCAGAGAATATATATAATTTTTGTCTCAAAAAAATTGCTTCATCAACTGTTAAATTGAAATAATAATATTTACCTCATAGTATAGATTAAATAAAATAAGCATGTTAAGTACTGAGCACAGTACCTAGCATATGGTATTGGAATATTAATTAATAGTAATAATTAGAATTATTAACCATGATATACTGACTACAAATGGGATTGGCAGTCACAAAAGGTTCCTGCAGGAGGTGGAAATTGAGCTGTAGACCCTTTTGTTTTTTTGAGACGGAGTCTCGCTTTGTTGCCCAGGTTGGAGTGCAGTGGCATGATCTCAGCTGACTGTAACCTCCGCTTCCCGGGTTCAAGCCATTCTCCTGCTTCAGCCTCCTGAGTAGCTGGGTCTACAGGGGTGTGCCACCACTCCTGGCTACTTTTTGTATTTTTAGTAGACATGGGATTTCACCAAGTTCCTCAGGCTGGTCTCGAACTCCCAGCCTTGTGATCTGCCTGCTTTGGCCTCCCAAAGTGCTGGGATTACAGGCCTATGCCACCGCACCAGGCCTGAGCTGGACCTTTAAGAACAACAATTCTGGGCCGGGCGCGGTGGCTCAAGCCTGTAATCCCAGCACTTTGGGAGGCCGAGACGGGCAGATCATGAGGTCAGCAGACCGAGACCATCCTGGCTAACACGGTGAAACCCCGTCTCTACTAAAAAAAATACAAAAAACTAGCCGGGCGAGGTGGCGGGTGCCTGTAGTCCCAGCTACTCAGGAGGCTGAGGCAGGAGAATGGTGTAAACCCGGGAGGCGGAGCTTGCAGTGAGCTGAGATCCGGCCACTGCACTCCAGCCTGGGCCACAGAGCGAGACTCCGTCTCAAAAAAAAAAAAAGAACAATTCTGGCTGGGCGCGGTGGCTCATGCCGGTAATGCCAGCACTTTGGGAAACCAAGGCAGGCAGATCACCCAAGGTCAAGGGTGAGTTCGAGACCAGCCATGACCAACATGAAACCCCATCTCTACCAAAAATGCAAAAATTAGCCAGGTGTAGCGGTATAAGCCTGTAATCCCAGCTACTCGGGAGACTGAGGCGGGAGAATTGCTTGAACCCGGGAGGCAGAAGTTGCAGTGAGCTGAGCTTGCACCATTGCACTCCAGCGTGGGCAACAAGAGTGAAACTCTGTCTCAAAAAAAAAAAAAAAAAAAAAAAAATTCTTTTATTTAGCTTCCAAATGTCATCCACACAGTGCTCTAAATCAACACTTTTTAAATGACTGGGTTAACCTAGTGCTTTGTGGGCTAATCAAAATTGTTGACTAAAAGAAGTCAATCACAAAGGGCCATATATTATAAGATACCAATTACATAAATGTCCAGAATAAGCAAATCTATAGAGACAGAAAGTAGGTTACTGTTTGCTGAGGGTTAGGGAGAAATCACAAGATTGGGGGATGATAGCTAAAAGGGTAGATTTCTTTTTGTGGTGATAAACATGTTTCTAAATTAAATGTTTACACAACTTTGTAAATAAACTAAAAAACATTAACTGTACACTTTAAATGGCTGAATTTTATGATATGAGGATTATATATCTCAGTAAAGATGTTACCCAAAAACCTATTCACTACAGGATCTTACTTTTCTTATTCTTTCTTGATTTGGACAGTGTTTCTGAGCAGGGACTCTCTACCTGCACAGAATGGAATTAGTATAGAATGGCTCAAGGGAGAGAAAAGGACAACTAAGATGTGGAGAGACCATAGCTATTGCCCTTCTGTCTGGGAATTCTTTACCATTTCTGGGCATTGGCAGTTGCAATTCATCCACTCCAAATAAAACATCTTAAAATATTAGAATATATTGGCCTGAAAAATATCTCTCTAAGAGAAGTGATATGTTAAGATTCTTTGAAACATTTACATAATTTAAGAGTAATCAATGCGTCTAGAGCTTAAAAAAAATAATAAAATTGAAATAAATTGTGAGCTGGGAAAGAAAGAACCAGAATAAAAGTAAAATTTAATTCAAAGAATTTGTTCCATAGCTCTTAGGGCTTAAACTGCCTTCGGATGCATTGACTTTAAGCTGTTAAAAATCTTGAGTGACAGACTGGTAAGCTAATACCCAATGTGCTTATTTTGCAGCTGTAAAAGGAGATCACTTTTCACTTTTTAATATCTTAATTGTGGATTTTCTGTCATCTACTTGTATATATGAATTACGTGACCATTGCTAGAAACACAATCACGTAAATTCTCTGATTTCAAAGTTCAGTTTATTTCTTTTGATGATTTTTTCCTTAGATTACATAATGTTCTGTTTGGCTCCTAATGGTGCATGTTAATACACATAGACATATACAGAGACATATCCACATGTTTACATATTCTCAGTATTAAGTGAGAGAGACATTAATGAAAGCTTTGAGTTGTTATTACATAATATAACTCTTGTGATATTCCTAGTGGACAAAGCATTGAGCAGAACAATTTTCTTGTCCACCGACTTAAGTGTAAGAATTCAGTGTTATTTTTGGGTAGTTGAGCAATTGTTAGTATCTGGCCACACAGAAATAAATTAGGAAAGAGTGAGATTGAGAATTGGAGAGGAGGAGAGAGGAGGAGGAAGAGGAAGAGGAAGAGGAGAAGGAAAGAAGAAGGAAAGAAGAAAGAAGGAAGAAGAAGAATTAGAGACAACTAAGCTTGGAAAGGAGTATGTGGATGGAATACTTGGAAAAAGTCCAAATCATAAAAATATTTGTACCCCATGTGGATTCTAACCAGAATACACTCTACTCCACATAAGAGGAGACTTAATAATCCAGATGTATGAGCTGAATGTGAATGAGTCATACTCCTTCCACAGTTGGCCCAGGACTTCAGGCTTATAAACAAAGTTGTTATGGTAACAAGAATGATCATTATACATGAGCTTAGTTAACTGTTCCTACTACTGAATGTCCAATTTGCCAGCAATAGTGGTCAAATGTGATACCCTAAGGGAACTAGCCAGCTATCTGACAACTGTTTAATTAAAGGGTGGCCTTTTCATTGCCAAGGAAGCATTCCAAAAAATATTACTTCCAATCCAGGTACCAGTCTCACATCTTAAATCAGTGATCTCATGTCCAAGGGCAATAATCTTATGGGATAATTTATAAACTTAGCTATACTTAGTTTGCAGACAAGACCTTTTGTAAAGTTGGGACATAACTTGCAGGATGTATTTTTCTCTCTGAGTTAATATATGCTTCTGTTTATCCAAAAATGCACACATTTTAGTATGAAGGAGAAGGCATGCAAATGAAGCTCTAATCATTATATCCAAGGATCTTATAAATTGTTTGCTTTTTAGCTGAGGAATTGACTTTCCCATAAACTGTAGTACCCAAGGAAGATATGTGTATACCAACAAACACAATAAAACTTTCTCTGAATCAGAAACAGAGGCTGCCTATTGATAATTTTGATTTCCTCTTGTCTCTAGGTAAAGAGCTAAAAATCACAAGTACGCTATTGGTTGACCACATTGACACTGACTATCAAAGGTAAGCAGCATTTCTGCTACACAATCAGGACTGGGAAGAGTTATGATAGAACCCCAGAGGAATGCTATACAACAGCAGTCCCCAACATTTTTGGCATCAGGGACTAGAAGCTACCAAGCACTACATCATATGAGAACCATGAACGTTAGATCAGAATATACAAACCTCTCCTTCTTGGAAACTTGCAATTAGAAGGGAGGAAAAACTTTTAAAGTTCAATAAAATTCTAACAGTAAAAGTGGTAATAATAAATCAGCACTGGTAGCCGTATGCTCCCATAAATATTAGTACTGAATTCTCTATTGAGGAAGACAGTCTAGTCATGGGTCTAATATAAATAATTTTCACTGTTCTGGAGAAAAGGCAATATGATTTGAATGATTTGACAGATAAGTGGCAAGTCCTTCAAAGGTAAGGAAGATCAGAATCTTTGATGTTCATTTGAATTGAAAAAAATCCTCAAAAATGAAAAATAGGAAGGGGTTCTCTAAAAATACATTCCTACTATTGTGGCTTTTTGAGTAGATAATTGTGTTCAACCTAAACACTTGAGAAAATTGTTAGTTCCATTTCTCTGGTACAGTCCCAATTGTGTTTGGGTTCAACATAACACACCTAGGTAGTTGCTCTTCACAAAACAAGTTGTATGGATGAAGATCTGGGATGAGTATTTGATTTGCTACTCTGTGACAAAGATAAATTCCTTTGCATTCATCGTACCATGATGTAGTCATTTTGTTTATAGGGAAGATGGCAATGCAGGTTGGTAAGTGCACACTATGTACATTACCGAACCAAAACCGTTGTAGAACTGCTCATAGAACATTAACTACTACTCTTGGTCTACAGCAAGACTCTATAACTAATATATTACTTCTGGGTAAGACACCTTGCCTTTCCTATTTTTTTTAAAGTGATGAAAGCAGGATTCATGATTCGTGGATTGAGCAGAAAGTTAGTCTTCCCACTCAAACACTAGATTACTTATTGTACTTCCATCCAAATCAGTTTTCTTCTAATGGACACATTTCAAGTTCAATCAACCTTTCAAGTAAGGACAGACACCAGGTTCAAGGTGATGACATATCTGAATTCCCTGAATAATATCTTAAAATCTAGTTACACAAAACATAAGCGGTCAATAAAAAAATACATTTTAATTCAATTAAACAGGAAGCCTGTCACTTAACAAATGCAGGGCAAACACATGAAAACATATGAATTATTATTTAATCATTCCAATACCCAGTTTATCATAATATCTCTAAAAAACATGCTGAGGACAAGAGAAAATTCTTGGAAGTTCCACGAAATTCTGTGGAAACACCAAGTAAATACAGCCACATGTTATACAAAGCAAGATGAGAGGGGAAATTTTCCTTCAGTTCATTCCTATCTTCATTTTATACGTAGAAAAAGTTAATCCTAACCCAAAATTTAACTTTTTCCCCCACCTTCATTTACCTTCCTATGGCCGAAAAGATTGTCCTGATGCTTAGTGAGCTGTTATCTAACAACTGTGGCATACTAGACAAACATTTATTATTTAGTTCTTACTACAAGAGGCTTTTGAATTTTATTTTAAAAAGCATCTAGAGTCAGAACAGTAGAAAAATAGTAACATTCCAAATTCCAAATTTAAAGGCGATTTCAGGGTGGCTAGGACTTACTAACAGATGTTTAAAGGATACCACATAATGGATTACTTGAGCATATGTTATTCTTGAAAGCCAGGCAGTGGCATAACAATAAACTCTCTGGATCTCAATTCTATTTTCTACTCAAATAAAATACTCCCTTTTTCTCAAATCCACTGCATTGCTTCAAAAGTATCTTACCTATATCACTAGGTGATACAGTTTGGATATTTGTCTTTTCCAAATTTCACGTTAAAATGTGATGCCCAATATTGGAGGTGGGGCTAGTGGGAGGTGTTTGGGTCATGGGGATGGATTCCTCATGAATGACTTGGTGCCTTCCCCACAGTAATGAGTTCATGTAGATTTGGTTGTTAAAAAAAGTCTGGGAACTTCCCTCACTCTTTCTTGCTCCCTCTCCTGTCATGTGACATGCTTACTTCTCCTTCATCCTCCAATGTAATTGAAAGTTTCCTGAGGCCCTCAGTGAAGGATCCGCTGGTGCAATGCTTCTTGTGCAGCCTGCATAACTGCAAGCCAAATAAGCCTCTTTTCTTTATAAATTATCTGTTCTCAGGTGTTCCCTTATAGCAATACAAAATGAACGAATGCACTAGAATAGAGTTAAAATAAGTATATTTAAATTTATACTTCATCTAAA
>NW_022144113.1:0-8848 GCF_007565055.1 Rhinopithecus roxellana
GGGCTCACCTATAGTCCCAGCTACTTGGGAGGCTGAGGCAGGAGGATCATCTGAGCCTGGGAGTTCGACGCTGCAGTGAGCCATGATCCCACCACCACTGCACACTACACTCTAGCCCGGGCAGCAGAGTGAGACTGTCTCAAAAAAAAAAAAAAAAAAAAAAAGGGGGGTGGTCAAAAAGAGGGGGTGGTCAACATACCATATGCTGAAGAGAGGTCAAACTCAAACTCAAGTCTGAAAAGTGACTCTGGATTTGGGAAGGAGAAGTCATTGGTGATAATCAGTTTCTTGGGGGTGTACTAGTAGTTTTTTAACAACCAACTCCAAAAACAATGTATCCATGTATATACATAAGTGTATGACAAATTGTACTGGTATAAAGTACAGATAGTACAAAATTTACAAATAAAAAGGCCAGACGCGGTGGCTCACGCCTGTAATTCCAGCACTTTGGGAGGCCGAGAGGGGCGGATCACCTGAGGTCAGGAGTTCAAGACCGGGCTGGCCCACATGGTGAAATCCAGTCTCTACTAAAAATACAAAAAATAGCAGCCAGGCATCGTGGCACCTGCCTATAATCCCAGCTACTTGGGAGGCTGAGGCAGGAGAATCTCTTGAACTTGGGAGACGGAGGTTACAGTGAGCCGAGATCAGCGCAGTACACTCCAGCCCTGGCGACAGACCAAGACCCTGCCTCAAAAACAAAAACAAAAAGCAAAAAAACCTGTTCCTATTGAAAGAGTATCATCCTAACGGGAACCATTCTGTACACAAGATTACACACAGATTTTTACTGATGTGCAGTGTCTCCTAACAAGAGGTAAGCGTCAAAGTATCAACCGACAAAGAATAATGGGAGTGAATTTGCACAATCCTACCTCCTAAATTCCAGAAAACAACAAATACTAACTCACAGTTTTCAAGGCCAGATATATTTCGCGAGATCACAAAATAGCGAAATGCGGAAAATAATGCATTCACCGCATAATTACATCACCCAAAATTCTAACAAAAAACACAACACAAACGAAAGCGATCGTCAGGACGAATCAGATAGGAGTAATCAGGGTGTTGCAGGTCCCGATTACGCAGAGACGTTAATCACGTTTCATGCATTCTCCAATCATCATGTTCTGAAATCTGTCCTCCAAGGGAGGAACAGGTAAGGATTATCCCACCTGACGATACTCCTAAATAACCGACATTCCGCACTCAGTCAAAAAGATTCCGGTCACAGCTAGGGTGAGTTCATGACGTGTTGGTATCAGTAACCCCACTACTTACTCCCCAGTTTTTTGCGTCCTTCCAGTTGTATTGCCATATTTGGCTTGCACATTTTTAAAAAACTTTTTTTTATTTTTTTATAAAATTTTATTTATAATTCGGCTGCCGAAAAGGAATAAATTATTTTTTTCCCAGAATGCTCCGATCATTTACGTGCTGGACGTTCTAACTGTACGCACTTTCTATTTACATATCTCCGCCCACTCCCTTCCGCCAGAGTCCTACCGTAATAACCAAATAGAAGCGATACCAAGTATCTTACGGTCTGCAGGACTAGAAAAACAATGTTGCTTCTTTTTTTTCTTCAGTAGTTTCGCCATCTCAATTGTGCCCTGAAAACTGTATATGTCTTAATCTTACTACAAACATATTTTATAACCAAGCACTAAATACAATGCGGATAATCCCAGACTCAAGACGTAATTATTCCAACACATATCCTCCAGCAGAAGCAGTTTCCGAGGGGAGGACCGAGGCCTATGCCTTCCTTCTTCCAGGAATACGAAGCGGCCCTTGCCCCTGTAGCCTTCGTCCTTAGGTTCCCGTCATGAAGGTGCTCAGAAAGGTTTCTTTTTCAGCCCAAAGACGGTGACGAATAAAGTCATTTCAGTGACAGCTGGAAGGGCACTACCGAGGCAAGTGGTAGATTCAGAAACCCTTTCAATATAAATACCCAAATCTCCAAACCAGAGACCCCACCCCTGAAAGTGTAGGGCAGGTGGCATGGGGTGGGGGATGAAACTTCAAAAGACTACAAGCTTTAAGTGGATCTGGTATCTCACACATGGAGGAAAGGGCTGGGTGGGGAAAAACCTTCAGGTTTAGGGTCAGCCTCCCTCCCTCATTCCCGAATATTGGATGCTACCACACCTGCAGAAGACAAAAATGTACCAATACGTAGTGCACTCCCAAACGCTCGAATACGAAGAAGGACAGGGCCACGGATGCACTGCAGTGAGCCCCAATGGCTTGGGAAGGCACCAGAGTTAAGGAAAGTCTTTGGATCGACAGATAGTGAGGGGTCAGAAAAGGCCAGTGGTGGGGGGCATCTGCATTCAGGTTCATTTCTTGCTCCCTCACCATATTGCCAGGGCTAGAGTCAGCATCCCTGACTTCTGAATTTTAGGACAGTCATGTGAGGAGAGACCAGAAGTGACTGCAGCAGAAGGGATCTCAGGCTACCCTACCCCATATCTAGGGGCCAGCCTGGATCCTTCAGATAAGAGGTCAGAGTAGGCTCTCCTGCTATGCCACACAGGAGTGCTGAGAGTGACTTGATATGCGCTGGAATCAGTCTCCAGTGTCCTGGTCCTCCTGGTCCACAATTCTCTGACCCATGTGCCTCGCTTTCTTTGCCTCTTCTGAGTTCCCAGTGCTCGCTTCCGTTGTCTCTTCTGAGTTCCCAATGTGCTTTATATCTTTCGTTTTTTGCCGGAGTCTTGCTCTGTCGCCCAGGCTGGAGTGCAGTGGCACGATCTCAGCTCACTGCAACCTCTGCCTCCCGGGTTCAAGCAATTCTCCTTCCTCAGCCTCCTGAGTAGCTGCGATTACAGGAGTGCGCTGCCACACCCGACTAATTTTTGTATTTTAGTAGAGACGGGGTTTCCCTATGTTGGTCAGGCTGGTCTCGAACTCTTGACCTCAGGTGATCCACCTGCCTCGGTCTCCCAAAGTGCTGGCATTACAGGCGTGAGCCATCGCACCCTGCCTGTGCTTTCTATCTTTACACACTCCCATAGCACAGTGCTTATCACACTGAATTACAGATGTGTATCTACCTCCTCCTCATGGTTAAAAAAAAAAGTGGGGTTTTTATTATTACTATTATTTTTGTAGACATGGGGTCTAACTATGTTGCCTCCTGCGCGGGCCTCCCACAGTGCTGGGATTACAGACGTCAGCCAACGTGCCTGGTCAAAAACTGTATTTTACTCTCATTTCGGAATTTTAAGTGCCTAGTAAACAGCAGGATTTAGCACATGGTTGAAGATCTTTGAACTGGAGAGACTGGGTACAGCAGACACTATTGTGTCAGGTGGCTGAAGGGAGTCCTGATAGAAACGGGTCGTGTGGGAAAGGTGGGCAGGCAGAAAGGATACAGATGAGGCTCTGGGTGCTGTTGAACATGGAGACTCCTGAGAGGAAACCGGCCAGCTCCACTGCAAAGAGGCCCAGGGTGACAGAAAGCGCGGCCACCAGCCTGCAGAGAGGAAATGGACTGCCCCAGGCCTTTGGACTTCTTCTAAGACCCCTCCACTCCCACCACCTCTTCGTTCTGGCCACCCCGTCCCAAGAGCTCACTGAATGTCCTGCTTGTCATACTCCTCGGGGGTGAACCTGAGAGGCAGGCAGGCCTGAATGTTGCTGTCCTGGGAGCAGGGCAGAGAGGAAGAGACGTGAAAAAGGGGCAGGCTGCTGGGCAGGCCTGGGGGCGGCGGGACACGAGAAAACACAAGTGGGTAAGACACTGGGAGAGGGGCAGGGTGAGGCGGGGACGACTCCGAGATGGGAATAGGGGCGGACCGAGGGCAGCCGTGGGTCTTACCCGGGACCAGAATAAGGTGATGACGACCACCAGATGCGCCAGGAGCGTCAGGAAGCGAGAGGGCACAAGCCCTGAGATCCGGCCCATGGCCCTTGGGAACAAGAGCGGCGGTCTCTGAGGCTAGGAGTTCAGAGACTGCGACTCCTGAAGTCCATCAGCAAGCGGACAAATCTAGACGAAATCCTCCTTTCCGCCAGCTCAGGCACCGCCCAGTTGCCTTGGTAACCGCGTACGTGGGCGTGGCGCCGCGTTCTCGGAAAACCTCGCGAGGGCAGTACATTCTCCATCTGCTGTGGGTCTTTCAGGGCTGACTCAGGTCAGGGGTACCCGAAGGAGCTTCTAACCCAACGGCTGGGTACCCGTGCGCAGCCAGGCCCTTTGTTTCTCAGAGGGTGCGGGGTGGCACAGCCCCGCAGCGCCCGATCTGCCCACGCAGGGCCGACGAACGGAAACCCACCCTGGCCTAGCCTGGGGACACCTCTGCTTCCGCGGTTGCCCACGCCGGGAGCGGCCCGCAGCCCCAGCTACGCTGCCCAGTTGTGGATCACTTGAGATCACTCCCACCGCCACGCCGGGCTGAGGTCCCCGCCATGCCGAAGACTCACACCCGCTCCCCTTCCCCTTCTCCTCATGCCTTTAACTTCCCACCAAGCGGGGCCTGAGAAACAAGGGACCCGAACGTGGAGAGGCCGGTGTTCCTGGACTGCTCTGCAGTTACAGATTGTCACAGAGCCCCTGGTTGTCTGAGGACCCTAGGCCTGAACCTTCCTTGAGGAAGACTGATTTCTCTCAGACTACTTTGCTCAGTTTGGTGAGGGATTTGCAGAGTGCGAAAAGTGGTCAGCGTCCTTAAACTAGCGTGGGAATAAGAGCAAAGCAAGGTGGTTGGAAAGGTGGGAGTGGACGAAGGGAATGATACGGTCCCTGCGTCTCTGGAAGGCTTGGAGCCTACGGGAAGGGAAACTCAACTTAGATTTCTTTATCTCTTGGAGGTGCTGGGCCTCCGATATTGCCCAGCTACAGTCCAAGAAGCTCTTATCACCGGCGACGTCATGACTTTTGGGCCTCAGCGCAGGTCCCTGCAGATCTGAAAGTTCTTCTCTAATTACTCAGTCAAGTCCCATCCACAAGGAAACTCCCGGCCCATTTCCCAGGAGAACAATCTCTTCCTCCTTCCCACTCCCCATCTCAGTGCCTTTAGCCAGACTAAAGTACAAGCCCAAGAGGCATTTCTCATTCCTTCAACAAATATTTTTATATATTTATTTATTACCTAGTAAGGGTATTCTAGTCAGGGAGATCAACAACAGACATACAAACAAATAAATCCGTAAGATAATAGGTGCTACAAACAGGGATACGCGGGCCGGGCACAGTGGCTCACGCCTGTAATCCCAGCGCTTTGGGAGGCCCAGGAAGGCGGATCATCTGAGGTCAGGAGTTCGAGACAAGCCTGACCAACATGCTGAAACTCCATCTCCACTAAAAATACAAAATTAGCCGGATGTGGTGGCGCGTGCCTGTAATCCCAGCTACTCGAGAGGCTAAGGCAGTGGAATCGCTTGAACCCGGGAGGTGGAGGTTGCAGTGAGCCGAGATCGTGTCATGGCACTCCAGCCTCTGCAACAAGAGTGCAACTGTCTCAAAAAAAAAAAAAAAAGGAAACGCTAGAATTATAATTCTATAAAAATAGGACATTTATAATTCTATAAAAATAGGGCATTTATTCTTAAACTTTTAGAAACTTTGGCCAAAAATTGACCGGGAGCGGTGATTCGCACATGTAATCCCCGCACTTTGGGAGACTGAGGCAGGGAGATCACCTGAGGTCAGGAGTTTCAGACCACCCTGGCCAACATGGTGAAACCCCATCTCTACTGGAAAAAAAAAAAAAAAAAAAAAAAAAGCCAGTTGTGGTGGCGCCCGCCTGTAATCCCAGCTATTCAGGAGGCTGAGGGAGGAGAATTGCTTGAACCCGGGAGGCAGAGGTTGCATTGAGCCAAGATCGTGCCACTGCACTCTCGCCTGGGAAACAGAGCAAGACTTCGTCTCAAAAAAAAAAAAAAAAAGGAAGAAAAAGAAAATGCACTCTGGGACCAGAAGCGAAAGCTCATGCCTGTAATTCCAGCACTTTGGGAGGCCAAGGCAGAAGTATTCCTTGAACCCAAGAGTTTGAAGCCAGTCTGAGCAACATAGTGAGACACCTCTCTCTAATAAAACAATAATAAAGGCCTGGAGTGGTGGCTCACGCCTGTAATCCCAGCACTTTGGGAGGCAGAGGCGGGCAGATCACCTGAGGTCAGGAGTTTGAGACCAGCGTGACCAACATGGTGAAACCCCGTCTCTATTAAAAAAAAAAAAAATTAACCAGGCGTGGTGGCATGTGTCTGTATTCCCAGCTACTCGGGAGGCTGAGGCAGGAGAATCATCTGAACCCAGGAGGCGGATGTTGCAATGAGCCGAGATCTTGCCACTGCACTCCAACCTGGACGACAGAGCAAGACTACATCTCAAAAAAAAATATATATATATGTATTTATATATAATATATATTTAATTATATATAATATATATTATATTTTATATTTAAATACACACACACATACATTCAGATATACCTTTTTAACGAAGTTTTAGGCCGGGAGCAGTGACTCACGCCTGTAATCCCAGCACTTTGCGAAGCCGAGGCGGGTGGATCACCTGAGGTCAGGAGTTCAAGACCAACCTGGCCAACATGGAGAAACCCCGTCTCTACTAAAAATACAAAACTTAGCCGGGCGTGGTGGCACGCACCTGTAGTCCCAGCTACTTGGGAGGCTGAGGCAAGAGAATCTCTTGAACCCACAAGGTGGAGGTTGCAGTGAGCTGAGATCGCACCACTGTACTCCACCCTGGGTGACAGAGTGAGATTCTGTCTTTTAAAAAAGGAGTTTTAAACAATAAACATTAATATTTTCTGAGTCTTATATAGTATTATCATTAAGACATGAAATTGAGGAAAAAAAGGAATGATTTATAGGATTGAGAGTCCCTAAAGTGTTGAACTCTTATATATTGAAACTATGTGATGACATTTTCATATAAACCATCTCTTTAAAAGACAGCACAGCCTTTTCTTCATATTGGAGACAATGTAATCACCAAAACTTGCTTTTATCCCCATGAAATAAAAGATTGTGATTTTTCTAGACTTTACTGAGGAGTTATTATTATTGTGTTTTTTTTTTTTGAAAAGAGGTTCAACAAAGTGTCTCTCTGTCTCTATTTTTTTAGACAGGGTCTCACTCTGTCATTCAGGCTGGAGTGCAGTGGTATGATCATGACTACAGTGATCCTCGACCTCCCGGGCTCAGGTGATCCTCCTGTCTCAGCCTCCGGAGTAGCTGGGACTACAGACGCGTGCCTCCATGCCCACCTAAGTTTTGTATTTTTAGTAGAGACTGGGTTTCACCATGTTGGCCAGGATGGTCTCCATCTCTTGGCCTCATGATCTGCCCGCCTCAGTCTCCCAGCACCCAAAGTGCTGGGATTACAGGCGTGAGCCACCGTGCCCGGCCTTTTTTTTTTTTTTTTTTTGAAACGGAGTTTTTACCTTTGTCGCCCAGGCTGGAATGCAATGGCATGATCTCGGCTCACTGCAGTTTCCGCCTTGCGGGTTGGGTGATGCTTCTGCCTCAGCCTCCCTAGTAGCTGGGATTACAGGTGCCCACAACCATGCCCAGCTAATTTTTGTATTTTTAGTAGAGACGGGGTTTCATCATATTGGCCAGGCTGTTCTCAAACTTCTGACTTCTGACTTCAGGTGATCCAACCTCCATGGCCTCCCAAAGTGCTGGGATTACAGGCGTGAGCCACCATGCCCGGCCGGTTCTTTTCTTAACTGTTGGACTCGGTCAAAGTTCTGAAGATAGTTTCAAACCTTCCTGCTCTCAGGATGGACAAGGAAACCTATCAAGTTTTCTCCTTTGAAATGACCCCCATTGCATTTGATTCCTAAAATGAGTAATAGTAATGACACCTAATTTACAATGAGAGATGAGCTTTCTGTATTCTCCAATGCAGAAATTACAGCATAGCAAGCATTCAAACGTTCTTAGGAGACAGGATAAAAAGACTGAAGTTTCAGCCTAGGCAACATGGTGAAACCCCATCTCTACAAAAAAGTACAAAAAATTAGCCAACCATAGTGGTGCACAGCTGTAGTTTCAGCTGCTTGGGAGGCTGAGGTGGGAGGATCACCTGAACCCATGAAGTGGAGGCTGCAGTGAGCCGTGATCACACCACTGCACTACAGCCTGAGCAACAGAAGTGAGACCTGTCTCAAAAGAAAAAAAAGACTGAAGAACTCTTCATGCTTTTCTTCCCTGTCTGTAACTTACATGCATTTTTGACCTAGACCTTCAGAGGTGAGCTCCCTTAGTGAGGGGTTCATCAAATATAAGTGTTCACAGATTAAAGAAGTTGTTGGCCAGGCGCGGTGGCTCACGCCTGTAATCCCAGCACTATGGGAGGTCGAGCTGGGGGATCACCTGACATCGGGAGTTCGAGACTCAGCCTGACCAACATGGAGAAACCCCCATCTCTACTAAAAATTAGCCGGGCGTGGTGATGCATGCCTGTAATCCCAGCTACTCGCGAGACTGAGGCAGGAGAATCCCTTGAACCCGGGAGGGGGAGGTTGCGGTGAGCCGAGATTGCGCCATTGTACTCCAGCCTGGGAAACAAGAGCTAAATTCCCTCTCAAAAAAGAAAAGAAAAGAAATACTGATGTTTGTGGTGGTCAAAATTAGAATAGAGATTCCCTCTGGGAAGGGAGGAGTGGGGATCCGTAGAGAAGGGACATGTAAGAACCTTGAGCGAAGGAAATGTCCTATATGTTTTAAAGAGTTGTGATTTGTGCATGTGTATGTATTTGTCAAAACTCATAAAATTATAGACAATATTTATGTGCCCTCAAACAGCTGAAATACCGATATTTTTCAAAAGTTTTACATATCGATGCCAGAGCTCTTCCCTGGA